>NW_027187378.1:24614643-24671899 GCF_028583685.1 Petaurus breviceps papuanus | reverse complement strand
AATACTGTCCACTGGTGAAGGACAGTGCTGTTGTTGCAGGGGTCTGGGAGCCTTTCTGTTGGTTCAGAAGCCCTGAAGAAGGATTTTCTTGTTGTATGTTTACAGAAATCCTGGGAGAGGGTTTTGCTAATGTGTTCAGGGGTTCTAGGACTGTTCTACAGACAGAGGATGAATTCATGAAGGGACTGGCAATGTATCTTATGGCCTTGCTAAGCCTTGTCTCCCCAGGAACTAAGATTGCTGAGAACTTGCCTCGTGTCAAGATGAAGAAAAGACCTCCATTTGGGTATTAAGTGCTGTGTTTAAACTTGATGTAACTCTGGGGTAGATTCAATTGTGATCCAGGGGTGGGGAACTTTTGACCTTATGTTTGGAAACTAATATCCATTTGAGAAGAGGGACTTTGTGGTGGATTAAATTAAGGTATAGCCTAGGGTTGGAGAAGTATTTAGAACAGAGACTTTGTAATTGAATGATTGGAAGGTCCTGGGGTGGGGTAGTCCTTGGAGATTATTTAATCACACTTAGTAAATGCTGTATTTTGAATGATGTCATGTTTTGACCTTCTCTGTTCTTGGTTTGTCACTGAATAAAATGGAGAGCACCTATGCTGGTATTCTGAACCTTGGGAAGTTGCCTTTCCTTGGCATTACATTACACACGTGTATCACATCACATTTTTCCACACTGACACTCACCTGCTACCTTTGGGCCCTTCACAAAGATGAAGGTGCTCAGTGCCACGTGATGATTTGCTTTTTTTCATTTTGTCCCTCTCAGCTAGACATTTCAAGACCGAGGAGATTTTAGCATCCTTTGCAAATGTCCTTGGCCATATTGTTCATAAAATTTTCAATTAAGACAGTAGGGAATGCCCATTGCTGAATCTTTCTTTCCCTTCATTAAGTGAGATCTCTTTTTCAGTGTTTACTACTCCAGATTATTTCAGCCATAGCGACTCTATAGTAGGAAAGAGAAGTGTGAGTTGATTTTTCAAGGATCCCACCTGTCCCCCACTCTGCCCCCATGCCAATCTCTCAAGCTCCTCCCTGCCCCCAGTCCCTCCTCCTTGCTCCTATTCACATTAGCCATTGATGTCATAGGAAGATCATCTGAAGGATGTGAAGTTTATAGAGGAGAACTGGAGGGGGCCTGACAGCTCTGTCTTTGAGTCTTAAAGAATTTCATGTTGAAGAGGGACTGGACTTGGTGTCAGAAAGTAGAGGGCAGCTAGGTGGAGCCATGGTGCACAAAGCACTCTGCTTGTAGTCTGGAAGACATCCTCCTGAGTCCAAATGTGATCGCAGACACTTACTAGCTGTGTGACCCAAGTCACTTGACCCTGTTTGCCTCAGTTTCCTTATCTGTAAAATGAGGTAGAGAAAGAAATGGCAAACTACTCCAGTATATTTGCCAAGAAAACCCCAAATGGGGTCGTAGAGAGTGAACAACTGAACAACAGAAGGTAGAACTTTCTAAAAGAGTAGATACTGGAGGGGATAATAATAATAGCTAACATTTATACTTACTATGGCTTACCATGTGCCAGGTATTGTACAAAGTGCTTTACAATTACCTCATTGGATAATAACCCTGGGAGGTAGGTCCATTTCACAGTTGAGGAAACCGAGGCAAACAAAGTTAAGCGATTTGTCCAGGATCACAGGATTAGAAAGTGTTTTAGGTCAGATTTGAATTCAGGTCTTCCTGCCTCCAGGCCTAATGCTCTATACACCTTGATACCTAACTGCCCTTAGATAGAGGTGGATTCCAGTTTGATACAACAGAGATAATCTCTAGCAAATGGGGTTATCTATAAAGTGGAATGAGCTGCATCATCACTGAAGGTCCTCATTTGGAGATCAGACAACCACCTGTCAGGAATGTTGTAAGAAGGGTTCCTGTGTTTATATAGGACTAGATACCTTCTAAGGGCCCATCTAACTCTGAGATCCTATGATGCTAAAAGTGAAAAGGGTTGCCTTGGGAAGTAGTGGGCTCCCCTTTGTTGGAGGTCTATAAACAAGGGTTGGATGACCACTTGTTGAATCTATTATAATAGGGAATTCTTTTTTGGAAATGGGCTGAACTGAATGGCCACTGAGGTCCCTTCCGGCTCAGAGGTTCTGGGGTTCTGGCCTCCTTGACTAATCCTAACACGTGGGATGTCAGGATTCAGAAAGTTAATAGGACAGAATATTAAGCTACATCTAATAAGATGAAACTTGGACCTATAGCCTGGACCTATGATTTCATTGTTAAAGAGAACCCTGGATGATGAAACACCTTCAACCAATGCATTCGATCTGCAATTTTTAGTCTTAGAGAGTTTCTCAGAGTTCTTAGTAGTTATCAGCTTTTGCCCCAAGACACAAAAACTATCCTCCATTTCCCTACCTCTGAGTAGGTCACCACCACCATTCTTGGATCAAAGCTGGGGGTCATCCTTGACTCTCTCTGACTCTCTCTCTTTCTCACACACACACACACACGCTAGCACGCACACACACACAGACACCATATCCAATCTGTTGCCAAGGCCTGTTGATTTCACCTTTGTCACATCTCTCAAATATGTCCTCTTCTCTCCTCTGACACTACTACCACTCTGGGGCAGACCCTTATGCCTGGACTATTGCAATACTCTGCAGATAGGTCTGCCTGCCTCAAGTCTCCATGGTCTAATCCATCCTCCATTCAGCCACCAAAGTGATTTTCCTAAAGCCCAGGTCCAATTACATCACCCACCACCACCACCAATCAATAAACTCCAATGGTTTCTATCACCTTTGATATCTTCTAGTGTTTAAGGTTCTTCCTAACCCACCCAACTCCCTGCCTTTCCAGTCTTCTTTTTTTTTTTTTTTAAAGCAATCGGGGTTAAGTAACTTGCTCAAGGTTACACGGCCAGTTATTTCTGGGTGTGGTGCTGAGTATCTGAGCCTGGATTTGATCCAGATCATCCCGACACTGCAGCCAGTGCTCTTACTCGCTGAGCCACCTGACCACCCCTTTCCAGTCTTCTTAAACTTTATAGCAATCTATGTACTTTTCAATACAGTAATATGGGATTCATTACTATTCCTCAAACATGACACTTCGTTCATCTCTCAGGTCTGAGCATTTTCTCTGGCTATCTGCCATGCCTAGAATGCTCTCCCTCATCTCTACCTCCTGGCTGCCCAGGCTTCAACTCTAAGCTAAATTGTCTACAGGAAGCCTTTCCCAATCCTTCTTAACTCTCGTTCCTTCCCTCTGATGATCATTTTCTATTTATACTGCATTATACTGTACTTATACTGTAGTCAGCTTGTTGTACATAGTGGTTTACATGTTGTCTCCCCTATTAGATTGTGAGTTCTTCAAGAGCAAGTCATCTCTTTTGCCTTTCTTTGTCTTCCCAGCACTCAGTACACTGCCTGGAACATAGTAGGGACATTTATTAAAATGCTTATTGACCCATTGGTTAACATCTAATAAACAGGAGTGGAAGGATTTGAATCTAGGTTTACTTATTTCCAAGGCTATGTCTCTATTCATCATGACTCGACTGAAATATAATGGGAGCAAATGTGCAGTATTACAGTTGGGTTAAAAAAAATCACTTCACAAATACAAGAGATGGGAGGCATGGTCGGACTGCAGTTTACATAAAAAAGATCATGGAGTTTTCTGAATTTCTGTTATTCTAAGAAAGCCTGATCTTCTGACTTGGTACCCAAGGTTCTTTTTCCAGTGGAATACTGTCTCTGTGAGGTGGTGGCTAGTTCAATGAGGAGAAGATACTTAGTTCTACCCCCTGGCATTTGGACAGCCTCTAGAGCAGGGGGTGGGGAACCTGTGGTCTTAAGGTCACATGTGGCCCTCTAGGTCCTCAAGTGTGGCCCCTTGACCTTGAGGCCACAGATTCCCCACCCCTGCTTGAGAGGATCAGCAGAGGCTTCCTCTGGCGAGAGGTTTCCTCCAGTGAGAGATTGAAGGCCTAGAGACTCACTCCAGTCCTATCTTTGGTTTCAGATTCCAGTCTTTCTTGAAAGCATCAGGACCAGCAAGACTTGCTGGATGGGAATGAAAGAGCAGTCTAAGGAACTGGGTAGTAAGAGTGTTTCAGATGTCATGATGCTTTGAAGTTTACAAAGGACTTTCCCAACAACAATCCCCTAGGTTAGACATTGTAAATATTATTTATTATCCTTATTTTGCAGGCAAATAAATTTTAAGTGATGTGCTCATGGCTATACAAGTAAGTGTGAAAGGTTGGATTTGAACCCAGATCTTGTTGTCTCCAAGTCCAAGGCTCTTAGCTGAATCAGATCCATTTCCTCCTTCCTGCCTCAGCTTCCCTAGATATTCAATGGAGAAGGTTCAGTTCATTAAACTCCATAGAACCATGGCTACCATTAACTCTTTAGGGCAAATTTTAGCAATTTGGCTGGGCCTCTGCTGGTAGATTTGGTGAAAAAAAATCTCTAGGGGAGAGATGTGGGGGAGTAACTCCCAACCATTCAGGGCTCCTTATAATAAGTAGATCTCTGAAAAAAAACCTATATAAAAAAGAGCCAGGGAACAAATGTGCCATTAGCTGCAGAGAGAAGAAAACACTGTCAAAGAAGCAGGAAGCAAGAGACGGGGGAGGGTGGGGAGGAAAGAGAAATATCATTGGGCAGTCCCTGCCAACAAGCTTCCAAAAGGCCAGCGGAGATATTAAGGAGGGGGCTGAACTTTCAATTAAGAGACTTCGATTGAACCTTTTAATTAACAGATTAGAGCACTGCTATTTTCTGAATCACTGACTGCTGATTCAGAGTGGGGAGAACCATCTGGGGGGTGGGGGGTGGAAGTGGCTTTGCTGCTGTCAATGAATGAAATGCAGCCTATCAGAAATGGAAAAGGTGGCTTGGAGGGGACTCTCAAGAATGGAGCAGGCAGGGACATCTCTGGGGTGTCTCCAAGAGCCTAGAATCTAGGTAGTCATTGGAGCTCTAATCCCAGGGTGAGAGGTTGGGAGAAAAGGGAAGAGAAGGGACTTTTTAGCAGCCTGTTTCATTGAAACAATACCTGTTCAAAGGCAGCTCTGACTGTTTGGGGTGGTTTGGCAGAGGCTGGAGAAGAATGGATTGGTAATGAGTGATTAAGGAAGATAAACTGTGAAGGAGGGGAAACTTGGGGTTTCCTCATTCCCTGTCCCCCACCTCCAACCTATATTTTTGTGCCCCATTTTCCCAGGATCTTACTTTTATCTAGCTGCTAACAGGGTAGGTGTCATAGTGAATAGAATGCTGGCCCTGGAGTCAGGAAGACTCATCTTCCTGAATTCAAATCTAGCCTCAAACACTTATTAGCTGTGTGACCCTGGACAAGTCACTCAATACTGTTTGCCTTAGTTTCCTCATCTGTAAAATGAGCTGGAGAAGGAAATGGCAAACAATTTCGGTATCTTTACCAAACAAACAAACAAAAACAAATGGGCTCACACAAAGAGTTAGACACAACTGAATAACCAATGTTCAGATTGCTCTGAAAAAGAAAATACAGGAAGAGGAAAGTCTTTAAGGTTCACAAGAATGATTCTTCGACAGTGGAATTTCAGGCACTTTCCTAGACCATCTCAGATTTAAAGCTAGAAGAGTCCTTAAAGATCACCTAGTACAGAAGTGTCAGACACTGAACACAAAACTCCAGAGAGCCAAATTAAAATGTAATTGGGAAATATTTAACAGAATAAATAAAAATACAACAGAACATAGATAACATTAATCTGTGGTTTTCTAAACCAATATGTAGACCCCTGAGATCCTTACGTAAGGATTTGTGGTCCCATTTCTATTTGAGTTTGACACCACTGATCTACTGTTGCTGGTATTTCAGTCCTTCCACTTCATGGGAGAAAGAAAATGGAATGGTTTGCCATTTCCTCCTCCACCTCATTTCACAGATGAGGAAACTGAGGCAAACAGGCTTAAGTGACTTGCCCAGGGTCACACAGCTAGTAAGTGTCTGAGGCCAGATTTGAACTCAGGGGGATGAGTCTTCCAGACTCCAAGCCTGGCACCCTATCCACTGTACCAGCTAGATGCCTCCCACCCAAGTCCTGCTCTAGTACAACCCCTTTTATTTTACAGATGAGGAGAATGATGCCCTGAGAGATGAAGTGATTGCCTAAGATCCCACAGGCAGTAAAAGGCAAAGCCAGGATTAGGTTTCCTGTTCCCTGGATCTTTGCATGGCATTATGCTTCTGCACAGAGGAACCTGCCTGGCAACTTCCACATCATACCATGGAGAAAATCAAATACTCTGCCCAGTTTTATTAATCAACCTCACAAGGTTGTTGTGAGTGAAATGCTACATCAATGTGAATTCTTCCTTGTAATAATGATAGTGGTGGTATTGGGAGGAGGAGGAAAACAAAGAAGAAGAAGAAAAGGAGAAGGAAAAGGGAGAGGGAGAGAGAAGGATGAAGAGGAAGAGGAGGAGAAAGAGGAAGAAGAGAAGGAAAAAGAAGAGAAAGAGGAAGAAAAAGAAGAATCCTACCCTAGTTTAGGGTTTGCCTTTAACCTCTTAAGATCTTCCTGTCCTTGGGTACCTAATATTTGCTATAGCTAGCCTCTTGACAGCCCTGTTAAAGGCAGAATCCCGAGCCAGAAAGATCATGTCATTTGACCCTTTTGTACTCGGACTTGTTATTTGCCACATTTTGCTCTTGCAATCCTGGACCCAGGTGTTAATATCACCTCCTAATCTTCCCTACACACACAATCTGCACCAACCCTCTCAATGAAAGCCAATCCAAGCCACTATGGTTCATTGTTTAGATTTTGATGGCTTAGAAAGTCTACAAATAGCATTATTTTCTGTTCTGGTCAGAAACTGATGTTTTGATGGCAAAAATTAGACCATTTCTTGTAAAAATTCTTACCTAGCTTTCAGTCATTGGATGAGCATTTTCCTCAGACAAAGTGAGACCTGGGAAAGACTTTAATTTATTTTTTTAATCAAATGCTTTATTAACTTCTAGTTTACATCATTCATTTGCAAGATTTTGAGTTACAAATTTTCTCCCCATTTTCCCCCTACCCACCACCCCAAAACAGCGATCCCACTGGATATCCCCTCCTCCAATCTGCTCTCTCCCATATCTTCTCCCATACCCCATCTGACTTTCCAGTAGGGCATGGTGGATCTCTATGCCCCAGTGCCTGTATGTATTATTTCCCAGTTACATGTAAAATAATATTAATAATAGTATATATACATATATATGTATATTTTAAACATTTTATTTTAAAACTTTGAATTCTACATTTATTCCCTTCCTCCTTTGTCACCCACCCTTACTGGGAAGATAAGCAATTCGGTATAGGTTGTACATGTGTAGCTATGCAAAACATTTCCATACTGGATATTGTAAAAGGCTGACTATATTTCCCTCCCTCCTATCCCACCTCCCACTTGTTCTATTCTCTACTTTGATCCTGTCCCTTTTCAAAAGTGGGTGCTTCCAACTTCCCTCCCCCCCCTAGCCTGTCCTCCCTTCCCTCATCCCCCCTCTCATCCCCTTCCCCCCTACTCTCCTGTTGTAGCAGCAAGCGTTCCCAGGGTGGCTGCTAGCACAGGTTCTTGGATCTGCTTTGATAAAGGAAAGCAACTCAAAATGGGTTAACAAGCTTACTTTAATCAGTCAGACATATATCGTTTACCTTGTTCAGGGGAAAAAGGTCAGCACCTCAAACTTCAAAGTATACAGGCAGAATTATCAAGACAGAAACAGATCAAGTAGACAGATTTCCAAACTGTCCAACCATTACATCCATACCCAGTCAACATCTGGGTTCCACATCTGGGTTTTTCAAAGCCGGGGGGGCCCTGGACAACGGCTTCCCAGAATCTATATCAAATCACAGAACACTTCTCAAAGTGAGCCCCCAAAACAAAGCCTCACATATAGCCTTCTCCTGGCTCAGAGAATGTAACAACCTTATTGACTCACTGGCCAATCAAAAAGTATCTACTGAAAAACAAGCCTCCCACCCCAGGCTTCAGGTGCACTTTAGCCTAGGGGCAGGGAAGATCTTCCAAATTTGCATTCCCATTACACCTGTAGGGTGAGATACCCTATTTAGTGTGTATGTCATTCCCTCCCTAAGCCAAATTCAGTGAGAATAAAGTTGACCCATTCCCTTTTGCCTTCCTGTTCTAGTAACCATTTTCCCTTGTCTCTTCTATATGAGATAGTTTACCCCATTCTGTCTCTCCCCATCTCCTCTCATTATATTCCTCTCTCACCTCTTAATTTCACCTTTTAAGTATCATCCCTTCCTATGAAATTGGTCCTGTGCCCTCTATCTATGTATACCTGTACATGTTCACATATGTATTCATATGTCCATATACCCTCCGATATAGACATATATGTATGTATATATACATATACATTTCTATTCCCTTCAACTATTCTCATACTGAGAAAAGTTTCACCAGTTACACAAGTTTCATCAGTTACAATTATTGTTTTTCCTTGTAGAGATGTAAATAGTTCAATTTTGATAAGTTCCTTATGATTTCTTTTCCCTGTTTACCTTCTCATGCTTCTCTTGCTTCTTGTATCTAAATGTCAAATTTTCTATTCAACTCTGGTTTTTTCATCAAGAATGCTTTAAATTCTGACCATATTCTCCCCTGAAACATGATACTCAGTTTTGCTGGGTAGGTGATTCTTGGTTTTAATCCCATCAAAAGAGACCTCTGGAATATCATGTACCAAGCCCTTCGATCCCTCAGTGTAGAAGCTGCCAGATCCTGGGTTATCCTGATTGCATTTCCACAATATTCAAATTTTTTCTTCCTGGCTGCTTATAATATTTTCTCCTTGATCTGGGAATTCCAGAACCTGGCTATAATATTCCTAGGAGTTTTCTTTTTGGGATCTTTTTCAGGAGGTGATCTGTGGATCCTTTCAACCACTATTTTGCCCTCTGGTTCTAAAAATATCAGGGCAATTTTCCTTAAGAATTTCTTGAAGGATGACTTCTAGGTTCTCTTTTTGATCATGGCTTTCAGGTAGTACAATAATTTTTAAATTATCTCTCCTGGATCTATTTTCCAGGTCAGTATGAGTTTTCCCAATGAGATATTTCACATTGCCTTATATTTTTTCATTTGTTTGTATCTGTTTAATAGTATCTTGATTTCTCATAAAAATCACTAGCTTCCATTTGCTCCAATCTAATTCTTAAGGAATGATTCTCTTCAGTGAGCTTCTGAGATTCTTTTTCCATCTGGCAAATTTGGCTTTTTAAGGCATTCTTCTCCTCATTGCCTTTTTGAGCCTCTTTTGCCATCTGAGTTAGTCTATTTTTTAAGGTGTTATTTTCTTCAGTCAGGTTGTTGGCTCTCATTTCATAATTTTCTTGCATCCTTCTCATTTCTCTTCCTAATTTTTCCTCCACTTCTCTTATTTGGTTTTCAAAATCCTTTTTAAGCTTCTCTAGGGCCTGTAACCAGCTCATATTTTTCTTGGAAGCTTTTGGAGCAGGAGTTCTGACTTCACTGTCTTCCTCTTGTTCCATACTTTAATCCTTTTTGTCCCCAAAATAGGAGTGTAAAGTTGGGTTGCTCTGCTTGCTTTGCTTCCCTCATTTGCTCATGTTGCCACTCAATTGCTTGACTTTTGGGCTTTTTGCCACAGTAGGACTCTGCTACCAGACAGGGGAGCTTCGTCCAAATCACTGGGGTTTTCTCATCTGCCAAAGGTATTAGTTGGGTGCCCTCTATGAAGCCTCCACACACTCTGGCAAGCTGGTTGCACACCCCAGGACCTCCACCCTAGAACACAATCCAGATCCAAGCAGGTTAAAGCAAGAGCGATTACCCCTCAGACTGGCCACTTGGTCCCCCTACAATTTCCAGGCCAGGAGCTGAAGCAACCACATGGCTGTGGCTGCACAGCTGCTGTGCCTCAGGTGTTTCTTGCCCTGGGGGCAAAGGCCAACCACACTCTGGAACTACTGGATCCCAAAGTCCACACTGCACTGACCTCTTACTTTGTCCTTATCATCTATGTGTTGATAATTCTGCAAACCACTACAGCTGCTGGTGATCTGAAGTCCCTCCAGCTGCTGGCTAGACAGGCCTGCCCTGAGGCTAAAACCTGCAGCTTGCTCGGGGCTGGGCTCCCAGAGCGCTGTGCTGACCACTTCCTGCCAGCCTGCTGCACTGTCCTCAGTGGGAGATTAGCTTCTCTGTGTCATTTTGTGGGTTCTACAGCTCCAAAGTTTCGTCAGAGTCACCTTTTACATGAATTGGAGGAGGTGGAAGCTGGAGCCCCATGGAAATCCTGTTTCTACTGAAAGACTTTAATTTAGAAAGTTCAAGGTCACCCATTGCATCCCAGGCCACCACCAGCCTTAATTTTTGTCTTGCTACTGGACTTCAATGAGGCTGATGATCTTGTTCAGCTCTGCCTCACTTAAATCCTGCTTGCATGCAAATCAGGATATAACCCTCAAGATGTCATTGGTACTCTTCAATAACAAAGAACCAATAAGAAGAAGTACCAGACCAAAATGAGCTATTCACCAGTCCCCAAAGATGTCATTTGCATTCTAACTAGGACTTTTTTATACTTGTCCATCTATCTGGAATGCCCTCCTTGCTCCTTTCTGATTTTCTGGATTCCAACTATCCTTTATGGTTCAAGAAAAATCTTTTCCAGCCTGCCCTCGCATTCCAGCCCACTGGAATCTTGATCTCTTCTGAATGTCTAGTATTCTTGAGGTCTTGGCCATTCATTTTGCATTTGAATTGTCAATCATCTTTGCAAACTTGATGCTTGTCTCCCTGCATTTTGTTATTTCCTCCACAGGCCTAGCTCTGTGCTTTATTCAGAACAACTCCTCAAAAAGCATGGATTGATGGGTTGATTTAACTGACTGACTGACTGATATTAGTAGGAGGTTATTTGTTGGGCAAAGCTTATGAGGAGCAAATGAAAGAATAGGACAGAGGGTAGAGAGGGTAACTTCTGTCTGCCAACTCAACAGCTAGGTAGGATACTGGCAAAACCCCTGCTTTTTTCTGTCTCGATGCTTCCCCTAAAACAAATGGGTGGGGAATGAAAGGTGTTTAATGAAATAAAGGAAACACCTAAACAATTTTCCCATTAATTTATTTCTGGTGGTAAGCAGATAGCCATACTGCATGAGCAACAAATTCTAAAGTCTTAAACATAAATGGACAATTCAGTGCTGTAATCAAGCAGGATACATACAGATTAATCTGACCTGTATCACATGACATTCAGGAACTCAGGCAGGAGAGTCAAGAAACCCAGAGTCTTAATTCTTGGTCTGCCATTAACTCACTAACCAGGGGTTAATCACTATACTTCTATGTCAGCTTCTTTCTTTGTAAAATGAAAAGTTTAGACAATCATCATCATCATCACCACCATAGCTAACATTTATATGGCACTTACTATGTATCAGACACTGTTAAGCAGTTTATATCTCATTTGATCCTCATGCACTCTGGACGGTAGGTGCTATCATTAACTCCATTTTACAGATGAGGGAATTGAAGTAAACAGGGATTAAGTGACTTGCCCAGGGTTACACAGCTAGGAAGTGTCCAAAGCTAGATTTGAACTCTGACTCCAGGCCTGGCACTTTATCTACTCCCTGGTATGCTACCTAGAGTTTAGATGATCTCTAACATACCTTCAGGTTCTAGTGATTTCTGTTCTGTTCTGAATCTCTAATTAGACTATGAATTTCTTCATGACAGTGACCCTCATTCATTTCTTCTTTCTCCCTGAGAATGACTAGTACATGATAAATTTATCTCTTCAGACAAATGAGATTTGACATTTTTTTTCTTTTCTTAGTCTGTTAGTTCCCCAGTTTCTATGACCAATGTCAAAATTGACATTTTCCTTTTATACCATGCAGAGCTCAAGTTTCATCTCTCTCTCTCTCCCTCTCCCTCTCTCTCTCTCTCTCAGGATCTTACCCCTTAATTGTTGATGTGTTCTCTCTGTCTTTTCTACCATAGAGGTCCTCTCCTCATCCTTAGGACTGCTGGGTTTCCCTACCTCTTCTGGGCTAGGTTTTGATTTTTAAAAATCCTTTTAATTTTCCTATAATCAAGCCACAGAAAACTTTCTTTCTTGTAACTCCACCTAGTACTATCTGAAGCACACTCATGGAGAGGTTCCCTTTCCTCCCTATCTACCTCTCTACCCTTGAGCTGGAAAAGAAGTCACCTTTCAAACACAGATTCACAAACTATTAGAACTAACACAGATATTAGATATAATTAGTCAATCATTTTAAAGTGGAGGAAACTGGAGCCCAGAAAAGCAGAGTGATGTGATCACAGCCATGCAAACTTTGTCCTTACCTCTCTTTAAGTATATAATGATGTATCAATCAGCCTGGTAGAAATCCAAATAGCTTTCTTCTTCCCTTCCTTTGTGTAAGTCAAAGAAGAAGAAATAAAAAGAACTAAGGTAAAAGTCTTTTTTTTAAATGGAGGATCCAATGTTAGAATAAGAATAATTGGTCATGGAGGAAAGTTGGGAGGAAGTATAATGAGGAATCTAGGGTATTAAAGGGGGCATCTTTGAAAGAGTTGACTGTAAGGTTCAGGGGTTGGGGAACCTGTGATCTTCAGGCCACATGTGGCCCTCTAGGTCATCAAGTGCTGCCCTTTGACTGAATCCAAAACAAATTTGCTCAGTCAAGTTTAGATTCAGTCAAAGGGCAGCACTAGAGGACCTGAAGGGCCACATGTGGCCTCAAGGCCACAGGTTCCCCATACCTGGTCAAGGCTACACAGAGAAGCAAGTAAAAGTGGGAGAGAGCAGAGGGATTGGGAGAGAAGAGAGAAGTTAAGAGATTGAGGAGCACCCTTGGGGAGAAGAGCAGTATTGCTAGGTATGAAAGAGTGGGGGGATGGTGAAATAAAAGAAGATTGTGGACAAAGAAGGGACACCTCTAAATTTGAGATCTTTAGAGTGAAGCAGTTCCACATATGGTGGATATGGTCCACATATGACTACTCTAGTAAGTGCCTAATAAAGTAGCAACCTAGAAGCTGAAGTTGTTGAGGATGGTGGCAGGAGGAATTTTTCAGACAGGCTGGCCCCAGATAATAGATAGAAAGTGCTATCAAAGACACAGGGGTATGAGCATCTAACCTTGTGACAGAATTGTCACTGCCCTACTCTTTGGGCCTATGACCTTGGGCAGTGCACCAAAGGCCCAATGCCCAACAAGTTTTCCTAGGGATGCAAAAGCATAAGGAAACATAAATGCAAACACAGGAGGAAAACCACTGAAGTAACCAGATTCCCAGAGCCACACTGTTCTGCTATGAGGTCTCAGTTACTTCTCTTACTCTTTTTCCTCTGCTCTAAAGCAGTTCAAAGAGCATCAGCCCAAAGGCCTATGGGTAAATTCAAAGAAGGAGAGCCGTTGATATTCTCATTTTCCTAATCTTATAGTATCCTAGGATTTAAAGTTGGAAATCATCTAGTTCATTCCTTTTATTTTCACAGGGAAGGAAACTAAGACCCAAAGAGGGAAAGTTAATGTAGGTAGTAAGCATCAGTTGAGGTGGGAGAGGGGCAGGAGGGAAGGATTTGAACCTAGGCCAAGCCAAGTCAACAAGCATTTATTAAGTACTTACTGTGTACCAGTCACGAAGAATACAGCTATAAACAAAATGAAGGGCAATCCCTGCCCTTAAGGAGTTTACATTCTAATTGGGGAAGATGGTGCATAAAAAGGGGCTATTTATCTTTCCAGTGAGAAAAGAGGGCCACAGGGGAAAAGGGATCTTTCAGGGTGACAAGGGCTAAGACTTGGTGGCAAAGTATGACTCCAGAAGCAGTGCTTTCTTGCCCTGAATTAAGTGTCTTCCTCAGTTCATATTTCTTTCTCCCTTCTCTGAATTCCTCTAGCACTTACGACCAATCCTTCATAACCTGGTGCTTGGCTATGTTCTGCTTTTTATTACTCCACATTTTTTCCCTGTGTGTGTCTAATCTCCTGCTTCTCAGGCACAAGGCCTGGGCTTTTTCTTTCTTTTTGAGTGGGAGAAGGTGAAAACTCAGCCTATATCCTAAAATCTAGTAAGGTTTCTTGTAGGAAGAGGCCTGAGTTTCAGTTTCCCCCTTCCCCCTTCTTTACTACTGCCACATCAGCATTAAGCCCTTTAGGAATCTCTTGGGACCCTTCTCCTTTCTTCACTTTGCCAAATAAGGATATGTACAGTTGGACTGGCTATACCCTGTTTCCTTGTTCTTTGTCTTTTTCATGCCCTGATGGCCAGACACTAATAAGTTTGCCTCCCAACCACTAAGAGATGGGGGGGGGGTGGTTTCCTTTGTTCCTTGTAATTGGAGATTTCACACTCAGATTGTAAACCCACCTCCCAGCCAAGGGGAGCAAGGGCTAATGGTGGAAGGTGGCTTGACCTCCTTAGGGTATAAAGCCTTGTTTTGTCTTCTGTAACACACCTCCTTCCACTGATCAGTCTTCGTGGAGGATGCCCTTTTCTTGCTAGAACTGAATAAAAGCTTCCTGTTCATCCCTTGGACACCTCTGATTCTTAATTTTTGGGTAAGTGGTTTTCTGACCCACACATTTTAAACCCCCTTACCTAGTACTAAGCATAGAACTGGCAGGTGTTCCATAGATATTTGTGCTGATTGACTGATTTCTAATCTATCAGAATTTCCAGTCAATCAGAAGCAGTGTGAATCTAGTTGACAGAGAGCTGGACTTGGAGTCAGGAAGACTGGGTAAAAAGAAAATCCCATCCTTGAACACTTACTAGGGACCATAGGTAAGCTATTTAACCTCTCTATGCCTCAGTTTCCCTATCTGTAAAATAGAAATAATAGTACCTGAAGTGACTACCCCATGGAGGCAGTTGTAAGGATTAAATGAGATAATGTCTGTAAGCACTTTGTAAACCTTAAAGTGCTATGTAAATATCAGTTGCTATTATTGTCAAGTTTGCAATGACTGAATTGAACCAATACTCTTCTCTTGTGCTCCCTCCCCAATCCGAGGCTGGTCCAGAGTGATGAGGAGCACTGTATGTGGCAACAGAGAAAGAGAACAAGAATGGGGAAAGCTGAGCTTCAGTCTCCAGCTAATTCACTAACTTACCCAGTGACCTTCAATAATGTGTCATCTCACCACTCTTTGGCCTCAGCTTCCTCATATATAAAATGAAAAGAGCTCTGTGGTGAGCAGAATCGTTCGGTTTTCTAGGACATTTCCATTTTCAAATACTTTGCCCTGCTGTCCCCAAAAACCAAATAACCAAAACCATCCTATGCTAGACTGTTTGTCCTGAATGTTGGGCTGGAAGATAAATTAATGACACCTAGCTGATCTCTGAAGTCTCTTCCAACTCTATCATGACAACAGGATTGAGCTGGAAGAGACTTTTGAGATGTTGCAGCCAGCTCCTTTGGCAGGAAAGCCCAGAGAAGTCAGGGTGCCAGGAATATAAGCCTGAGGAGAGGTTTGGACTTGGAATTGCTTCTGTGTGCTCCATAGGAATTGAGCTAAACTATGAACCTAATCCCCTTGCCCTCCCTGAGTATGAGGTGGTGCAAAGGGAGAGATTAGGTTCATAATTGGCTCTGTTCCTAAGGAGCACACAGTCCCAGTTCCAAATGCAAAGCCAGCCTTGGGCTCAAGTCCCAGGCACTGTGGCTTCTCAGGGCATCCCTGCTGGCTAACTGGCTATAACATCCCACCTACAATCCTGGCTCCAAGGTCGCCAGGGCTTGAGTCCCTGGTCTGGGAGCTGGCACCTGAAACTAATAAGGACAAATACCACTGAACAGAGATCCCAGGCCCAATTCTCTGAGCCAGGGTAAAAGCTTCCTTATAGTGAGATTAGATTCTGTAAAGTAAATCATTCCCTGGTTTTAGTGGTTGCTACTAATTCATATTTCCTGCTCCCTAATCCTGGGTCAGACAGCAATGAGCATAGGCACTGGCAAAAGATATTCTCTCCATTACCCCCTCCACCCCCCCCCCCAAATATCTATTCCTTTATTCTCTGGGCAAAGAGCTCTTTGTCCTACATAGCCACAGGCTACAAGAAATCTTTCCAGCTGAGTTGCATATTACATTAAAAAAACAAAATACACCGCCACTACCCCTCCTAATTCTGGACAGAATTTATGTAAGGAAAGAGGCTAGGAACATGGTGTAGTCCTGGCTGGTAAATTGCCCTGAACCTAGGAAGAAAGCGGGCGTTGCTGTGGGGGCAGCACAAAGGAAGGAGGTACCCTGGCCCCTCTTAATGAACGCCTCTTAACTGTGGTCCTGTGGAGGGCCCTGCCCAACACTAGCTCCCACCTCCTTCTGGGGGGCTGGGGGAGCTGTGAGTGGGCAGGACAATGCTTGAAGCCACCCACCTGCTCCCCAGCAGGTCTGGAAGGGCCAACCAGTCCTGAGTGTTAAGTACTTGAAAATTCTGGGCAACAGGGGCTGGTCCCCAAAGGGTTTTTTTGTCCTGGGCATTTGACCACTCTGTTTCCCACTGCTTCCTTAGTGGAAGATGAATATTACCCCCAGTTAAGTACCTTTCAGGGAAATGATTATATAGATTTACACATAAGCTCTTACTTCCAATGACTGGGTGCCCCAAGCTGGTCTTTTCACCAAGCCTGTCTGATTCCAAACCATTTGTGCCAAGTACACCAAGAACACTTTTTTCTTGTCCTCCCAAAAGGGTTGTACTTTGGATTTTTTGTTTTGGTTTGGTTTGATTTTTGGTTGTTGTGTTATTACTTTTTTCCTGTGAGAAGAAGAAAGATCTTTACGAACAGACTTGCACGATTTTCTAAGACAGAAATTCCTTTTTCTAGAAAGGCTCTGAATATTCCTTATCCTGAACCCCCACCCCACCCCTCCAGCCAGGCACATTGCTGGGTAGTAAGAGAAAAATGTTTAATGATACTATATAAAACATTTACTGCTTTCTTGGGGGAAGTTTAAAAAAGGGCATCAATAAAAGACTAGAGCAAGGAAGGGAACTGGAACTGGAACAGGAAATAAGAAGACAGGCCAATATAATTACAAGAGCACTCATTTTATTTTTTAAAAAATGTTTTAGTGGTGCTTTTTTGGGAGTTATATCACTGTCCCTCCCAATATCCATCTCTCCATATAAAATACTCTTTTTTTTAACACAGTTAAACAAAATATCAACCATATCTGATAGCGATCTAAACTTCTGTACCCATAGCACACCACCTCTCTGCTAAGGTGGGGGTGGGGGAGGGAGTAGGTTTCATCATTAGCCCTCTGGAATCAAGATTGGTTATTACATTAATGTGAAGTTTAATATCTTTGAGTACCTCTTCTGTTTCATCCTTATGGTGATTGTATATCTTTGTCTTTTGGTTCTGCTTTCTTTGCTCTGTATCTATTCATATGTTTTCCCAAATTTCTCGTGATTGCCCATATTCTTTGTTTCTTAGGGTAAGCTAATAATCCAGGTTGAATAATGGTATTGAATCCAAAATTCAAAACCCAGCCTCAGACACTTACTAGCTGTGTGACCCATGGCAAGTCACTTAACCTCTCTCAGACCCAATTTCCTCACTGATAAACTAGAGATAATAATAGCATTTACCCTAAGGAGTTATTGTGAGGACTGAATGAGATAACACATGTAGTGCTTTGCAAACCATAAAACATTATTCTAATAAATGGTCACATACCACAATTTGTTCATCTGTTCCCTAATCAATAGGCATTCACTCTGCAGTTTGGAGGGTATGTGCATGGGCACTACTATAAACATTTTTGCTGTGAATATGTGGGCATCTATGAGACCTATAGCTGCCACCTGAGTCTGTGGTTGTAGGGAATGTGTTACCCACACAGCCCTCCTCCTGCTTCGCTCCAGGTATCCCACACTGGGCTGGTTTACTCTCCGCACCACAACTGGGATGCCCCCATTCCCTCTTTGCTTCTTAACTCAGCCTTCTTTCTCCTTCAGCAGCCATGCCCAGGGAGAGGGGGACCCCTATTTATCGCTATTCCAATCAAGTCTATTCCCTGCTGGGGGGGGGGCACTTTTTGCCCCACCCCCATTTCCCCTTTTCCCCCCCCCCCTCCCCTTCCCCCCCTCCCCCTCCCCCCTCCCTCCCCCGCCTGTCTCCCTCCCCTCTTTCCCCTCCCCCTCTTCATCTCCCCTATTACTCCTCCTCCCCTTCCCTCCCCTTCTTCCCTTCTTCCCCCTCCTCTCCCCTCTTCCCTTCTTCTCCCCAGTGGAAAGATGAAGGGGTGGGGTTGGGGTTGGGGGTCCTCGCTTTAGCCCAGAGAAGGGCAGGGCGGAGAGTGGAGTTAGGAACTAGAGTACCCATTGGCTGCTCGGACCGTCAGTCAGTGTCTGCCTTTCTACACCCCCCCCCCCCCCCAGCCTCTCTTTCAGCCTCCTTCCTGCTGGGAGAGGCCTGTTCTTGGTGGGGAGGCTGGCGCAGGTGAGGCTGGGGCGGGTGGGGACCGGGTGGCTGGCTGGGCCCGGGGCTTTCTTTGGGGGTCACACGCCGTGCTAGGCCCGGCGCACACACCGGCCTGGGAGAGGGAGCCCTGCCCTCAGGGAGCTTCCACTCTCACCGACTTGACTGCCTGGCAGTGAGTTAGCGACGCCCTCTGAGCTCCCTTTGGGCCCTCGGCGGGGCAAGCTCGATGGACTTTAAGGGGGATCTGGGCCCGGGCGGAGAAAGATGCCAGAAACCCGCGGGAGGCAGGTTGTGGGGGGCTCTGCTGGGGCAACTGATCCAGCTTTGTGGGAGTTGGAAGGAAATGACCCCCTGCTTTTATTGTCATCTTTCCTTTTTTCTTGCCTGGCTTTTCTTTGTCCTTCAACCAAAGGAGGATACCTGAATGTTAAGGGACTGGTAGATGTGCTTCTGCTTCTGCTCCCTTTGAGAGGTGAGGGTGAGCCCTTCCACTCAAAGATCCTTGGCTGCTCCAAAATATTATTAATGACTCAGATTTACAGAGCACCTTGGGTTTAGGTAGAAAAAACTTTTAGATATACAGGACAAATACTCTCCATTTTGTAGATGAGAAGACAAAACCAGAGAATCTAGGTAGGGTAGCACAAGCATTCCCGTTTTATAGACAAGGAAACAGACCTAGAGAGTTGTAGATAGCAAAATATTCCCCATTTTATAGATGGGGAAATAGACCTAGAGAATTGTAGATAGCAAAATATTCCCCATTTTATAGATGGGGAAATAGCCCTAGAGAAAGGTAGGTAGCTCAAATATTCCCCCATTTTATAGATGAAGAAACAGACCCAGAGAAACTAAGTGATTTAACCTCTCCAAGGTCACACACCTAGGAAGCATCAGCTCCAGGTTTCTAACACAAATTTCCTGGCCACAGTGCTTTGGCACCACTCCTCAACTGCCTTCAGCCTCATTACCCCAGCTGACCTAGAGAGGGATGCAGACTTGATTAAAAAACACTTCTCTGGACCTCAGGGGAGTGAGAGGAGGTTTGAAGTAGTAGTTGTAAAAATAGCTGTCATTTAAAAACAATGCCTTAAGCTTTACTTAGTGATTTGCATAGATGAACTCTTTTGAGGCTCCTAAAAGCCCTGGGAGGAAGGTGCTACAGGTGTTATTCCTATTTGCAGGTGAGGAAACTCATGCTCAGGGAAATTGATTTGTTGATGATAACAGAGGTATTTGTGGACGGTCCCAAGTTGTTTTCAGGGTTGTTTTTTCCTTCAGTTTTTCATACCCAATTGTTTTGGTAATTATCAGAGGCTAAGTATTAACAGCTGCCAAAGATTGTTATAGATAGGGAAATAGTCTACTGGGCCACACAAGTAGCTGCTCTAATTGTGTTGTTGAGATTCATTGTGGTAGGAGGTGCTTCCTGGTGCAGAACCAAGACCTCTGTTAGAATCCCTTGACTCTCAGGGACTCAGGAATAAGCAGAATCAAATCATGTGAGGAGACTGACACTTAGAAAAATTAAGTGACTCGATGATGGAGTATGAACCTAGGTATTCTTGACTCCAAATCTAGCATTTGATCAGATCTTCTGTCCTAAGCATTTATCCTAGAACAGCTTATGAATATTTGGGGGACCCACCTGGCCAGTGCTTTCCCAAGCAGGGTTAGAGTTAAATGGAATGCAACCTTGGCAGTCTTAAGCATCTTTTCTAACCTGACCTTGTGTCCATTAAGTTAAAGGCCATAAAATCTAGAGCTGGAAAAGATCCTAGACATCCTTTCGTCTGTCTTTGTCTTTTTACAGATGAGGAAAATGGTCCAAAGAGGGGGATAACTTGCTCACTGACATACAGGTATAAAGTAGCAGAGCTGGAATTCAGATTTGCATACCTGACTCCCAATTCCTGTGTTCTTGCCACTTGGCCACACTTGAGGGCCACATGTGGCCTTGAGGCTGCAGGTTCCCCACCGATTTTGTCCCTACCTAGGCAAGGGGAGTTGGGAGAATCAGAGTACCCTTGTAGCCACGAGTGGAATAGAAGCAAAAAGGACGGAGGGTCTCCCACCCCATCACCTCTGGGATATAGATCCTTTAGATATTAGTAGAAGGACAGACTCATGGAGACTGGTCTAGGGTTCCAGGTCAAGGGCTATTCTTCTTGCTTTGGGGGAAGGAAGTGTTTCTTGACACAAGTGTCTTTCATTTAATAAATTAGAGCTGGAGAATGGCAGTGCCTCTAATATGAAGATGATGCTCTGGACCTGAAATCAGTAAGATGTTTTGTTAGTCAAAATTTGTCCAATGGGACATCAGGGGATTGGTTTCCATTGAGTATCATCATCCCAGTGTTATAAGCTATGGCAGAGCGCATGGGGAGGGAAGTGGAAGAGAGGGGTCTGTTACCTAGGAAGAAAATGTTTTTCTCAGTGCAAGAATGATGACTGACTTGGGGTTCGATTCACAACCAGAGCCATGACAGTCTTTGGCTATAACCAGATTTCTGTAATTCAATATGGAAATTTTGTTGTAATGCTCCCTATCCTTCACACTACTGACAGACTGACCTTCCTTTTACACAACACTCCTTAAAAAATCTTCATTGCAGAGTAAAGTTCAAATTTTTTGGCCTGACATTCAAGGCTTTCCAAAATCTAGTGCCTACTTTTCCAACCTTATTTCACTGCTCTACACATTCTGTGCTCCATTCAGACATTTTCTCCTGAACCAACCCTGCTTCTGTGCTTCCATTCTCTTTGTTTTCCATTCCTCCTAGAGAAATATAGGTAGCACTGCTTTGCCTGTTGAATCTTATTCCATCTCTAAAGCCACCTTCTCTAGGAATCCTTCCCTGATCTCTTGGGAGGTAATGTTTCCCCCTTGGAGTTCACATAGGACTTTGTTCTATACTTCAGTGGTGCAGTTATTATGTATTATCTGTCTTTGTGTCTTGTTCACTCCTGCTTAAATTTGGCTTACGTAAACTTTGTATCCACCCCTGTTCTTAGCACAGTGCTTTATATGTACTAGGCACCTAATTGGTATTTTGAGTGCCATTTACAAAGTGGGGAATGCATTAGGTGCAGTTTATCTGAAGCCTGTGTGTTTCAAGCAGTATGACAACACTCTTCCCCTTCCTCAGAGGAACATGCTTTGTTCCTTTATCCAGCATTGCCCAAGTTCTTCATGAGGCAGAGAGATTCAGACTGAGGAAGAAGCAGGAAGGAAATGGGTTTGATTAGATTAGCTGTATAAGGGTTATGGTTTTAACAAGTAAATATTTGATTCAATTCAGTTCGTCAAACATTGAACCAGGAAAGCAAAGGGAAAGAAGATGGGAGAGGGGTTGACTGGAGGTTGAAATGTAAAAGTGATTTTGTAAATAAGGATTTTGGGAGATGTTTTGAGGGATAGTCAGTAAAAACCAAATAACATTTATTGAGTATTGGGCAAGGCACCACACTGTTGTACTATGGGGAGTGCAGGTGCCATAGAGAGATATCTAATAATATAAGGCTGCATATATTAAATAGACTTGTAGGTGGGACTGGGAGATGAAAGGAAAGTATTAGGAAGGCTTCACAGGCCTTTCTGGGCCTGTGGGGTAGGATTGGGATAGGGGACAAATGGGAAGAGAGCATCCCAGGCTGAGGAATGTTACATACAAAACCACTAGGGAAGGAGTGGATGAATGAGACATGTTGGGGAGCCTTAATTAAATCAGGCTAGTTCATAAAAGGAAATAGAGGGAGAAAAGATTGGAAAGATACGTTACGGTTCATATTGTAGAGGTCTTTGAATGTCAGACCAAAGAATCTGGACTTTATCTTCTAAACAGCCAATTGGCACAATGGGTAGTGTATTGGACCTGGAGTCAGGAAGACCTGAGTTCGGATCCTGCGTCAGACACCTATTTAGCTGGGTTCCCCACCCCAGCACCTGGGCAAATCTCCCAAGCTCTCTTAGCTTCAGTTTCATCATCTGTAAAATGGGAATAATAATATCTCCCTCATGGGGCTGTTGTGAGGATCAGATGATTTAACCTATGTAAAGCACTTTGCAGACCTTAACACTTGTATAAATGCAAGCTACTATTGCTGTTAATGATAATAATATAGAATGGGAGGCCATTGCAGGAAAACCTAATTTCAGACTTCAGTATTCTAGCTCTGACATTTTATGTCATAGTTTGAGCTGGATAGGAAGTAAAATAGGAGAGGTCATGCATGAACACCTGGGTTAGCTTAGTAAAAGGAGGTTTTAGATAAAGGGGAGAATGGGAGCTTGAGGAGAATGGAAAGACTCTCCTGTCTCTCCAGTGAGAATATATGCACTTTGAGGGTAGTCTGTGCATTAAGAAATGTAAGGAGCCTAGGACAAGAGTGGGCACACAGAGCTAGAAGGGGCCTTATAGACCATCTACATCTCCCATTTCACAGAGAGGGAAACTGAGACTCTGTGAGGTGAAGTCTAGTCAGATCTAGTTAGTACTCTAACTGGAGGGGGAGTTAGAATATCCTTGTTCATGCTGCTATTGCCACACTCTTCCTCTGCTCCTGCCACTCAGCAAATCTCTCTTCCTTTGAAGTTCGTTCTAGTCAATGTTATTATCCAGTCTAGATCCTGGTGGCACTTACCTACCAGCTCCCAGGTCATTCTCTCCCCTTCCTTAATGGGTTCAGTGCTTGGCTTTTAGCCTTCCTCTCCAGTCGAACTCCTCCTGTATGACTAGGGAACATCACTATGCATGTTGATGTTCCCTCAAACACCATAACTTCTCGGCTCCTTTTTCCTTACTCAATAAACTCCAGTGGTTCTCTCTTTCCTCTGACATCAAATATAAAGCCCTATATTTGACATTTAAAGCTTTAACTACATTTCTGGCCTTCACACTATGGCCCAGCCAGTCTCCTTGCTATTTCTCACACATGAGACTCACTCATCTCCCATCTCTCTCTTTGCACTGGCTGTACCTCATACTTGGCCTGCACTCTGTCTTGACTCCCAACTCTTGGAATCCCTGGTTCCCTCCATGACTCAACTCGGGGCTTACCTGGCATGAGGGCCTTCTAGGTCCCCCAGACACCTCACATCCCCGACCTCACCCCCCAAAGGTTACCTTGTATCAGTTTTAGTGTGTTTTGCATATGTGCATGTTTGCTCCCCTGTTGGACTATAAGCTCCTTGAGGGCAGGAAATGGTTTGCTTTTGCCTGTGCCTGGTGCATAGTTGGTTTTAATAAATGTTTGTTAATTGATTATCTAGCTAGGGTTCTTTCCACTGTGGTACTGTTCCCTGCTTTAGAAATGTTAAGAAAATGTTTACTTATTGAAAGAATTGTTCACCCTGGGGCAGAGATAAAAGGAGGGTGGGCACAGGATCCAAATGATTCTTCTGAGAGAAATGATCCTAACTTTTTTTTTCCTCTGTTCCCTCATTTGTCCAGCTTGTCTCAACTGGTTTCCCTATTCTGTTCCCTCTTTCTATCCACTCGTTCTTTATTGCCTCCCAGTCACCGAGTATATGGATGAGTGGCTTGTGAGTCCTTGGGTCACTTCTCTCAGCTGGGTCTTTTGTATCTCACTGTGAGCTGGGCCAGGAAAGAGTGTGGGTGGGACAAACCAATTTTCTTACTTCTGTGGAATTGCTGAAAGTGTAGGTGTTCTCTCCTGAGGACTGGATTGGTGTTGGTTTGTGCTATACATATTGGAGTTTTCTCTTCATTGGACAAATTGAGTGCTCATCCTGTTCCCTTGAGGGCCGTTTGCTCCCCGGATTGGGGTTTTGGCCCCCTTCCTCATCTGATACATCTCTTCTTCATCTCTGGATCCTTCTCCTAGTCTCTTCAGGAGCAAGGAGAGCTCTGTTATATGCTGTTCCTAAGTCCCATTTCCTTCTGGGAAAGGAATTTTAACAGCACAGAGGATGTACAGGGGAGGTAGTCACTCTGGGAAGCATTTGGCTTTTCATTTCCTGTCCTCCTGACATGCCATAAAGGTTGTGACCTTCTCTCTCCCTCTCCCTCCTCTCCCCTTCCTCACTTTCCCTCCCTCCCTCTCTCTCCACCCCTACCCCCCAAGACAGACTTCTTAAGACTAAAATTCCAACTCTCCTATACTCCTAGGAATTTATCACGGAGCTCTGAATCAGTGCCACATGGGGAGCAAACCTCAGAGTAATAAGGAGGTATGTGTAAAAGGAAGATGAGTCCTCATTCCTTGCTGTTCTCTTTTACCCCCCAAATTCATTGGCTATGTCCCTCACTGGCCTCTACCATCCAGAGGGCCATGGCTCTTTCCATTGGAGGGCTCTGCTCTGATTAAGGGTCAAACTGAAAGCCCAGAGATACCTTGGAAATTGTGGCTTGTTTTTCTCCCAAAGCTTTGAGCTATGCCTTTACCAGTGATCTCTTTGCCAGTAATTATGTATTTATTTCCCTTTGTTAGGCCAGCATGTGGCCCACAGGCTTTGGGGTGAAGCTAGAAACCATCACCCCATTTCTGGGGAAGTATCGTCCTTTCGTGGGACGCTGCTGCCAGACCTGTACTCCTAAAAGTTGGGTAAGAGTTTATCAGGGCCACAGGCAGTAGGATGCTTTGGAAAAGGGCTGAGATAAGAACTGGAAATATAATAAGGTGTGAGAGACAGGAACAATCAGTTGCTTCTAGGAAATGGAGGACTTGGATGTTTTTTAATGTTGACATTCCTTCTTCTAACCTTTATGATGCTACAATGAATATGACCATATGTAAATTTTCTGTGACCAAGGGGACTGTGGTTGGGAGTTGGGGGGCAAAGGGGAGCAGAGTGGAGTTTATGAAATCAGGGCTTAATGTTCACAGCCAAAACCAAGAAGGAAGGAAGGAAACAAGCATTTATTAAAGGTCTACTACATGCTAGACATTGTTAAGTGCTTTATAAATATTATCTCATTTGATCATTACAACAACCCTGGGAGGTGAGTGATTTTATTCTTGATATTTTATAGTTGAGGAAACTGAGGTGGGCAGAGATTAAGTGACTTGCCCAGGGTCACACAGCTAGTAAATGTCTGAGGCTGGATTCAAACTCAAGTGTTCCTGAGTATAGGCCCAGCACTGCACTCACTCTGCCACCCAGCTGTCTCTAAGCAAGAAGAAAGTGGAATATTGAATATTCCTGAATGACATGGGCTAGATATCTATAGTGATCTATCTATGAAAAACATAACCTGCAGCATATGTACACACATATAGACGCCACCACCTGTTTCTAAATGTGGGCCGTTTTACAGACAGCCCTCTCTGGGGCAGTGAGACAAGGTGCTGAAATGTGACTGATTTGTAACTCAGCTGTGGTGAGCAGAGGGAGGACTTTTCTTTAGGGGATGGGGTAGAAGGCATCCCTGCCTAGAGGCCTTGCTGCTCTCACACCCTCCCCCATTTTGGTGTCCCTAGGAGGCTCTTTTCCACAAAAACATTGCTGCCTTGGGCTTTCACAACGTGATCCTGGTGACTGAAGAGAATACCAGGTAATGTGTCAAGGGGCCAAGGATGACTCACAGCGGTTCAGAGCCCAAAGAGATAATGCCATGGATCGAGACAGTTAGGTTGTCTCTCTGCCTGAGCTTCTCATTGAGTCAGTCACCAAGCATTTATTAGTTTCCTGTTGTGTGCCAAGCATTGTAGTAAGCTCTGGAAATACAAATCAAAAGGCTGCTTACATTCTGCTGGTGGAGGGGTAGGCACTTGTCCAAAGATAAGTATATATGGATGTACACAGAATAAATAGGCTGTGATTTTGGAGGGAGGAGGAGAGGTACCGACAACCGGGGTGGTGAGAGGTGGCACCTGAGCTGAATTAGGGGGTTCTAAAAGGCAGAGGTGAGGAGGGAAGGCATTACACACATGGGGGCGGACAGCTTATGCAAAGGCATAGAGGTGGGAGAGGAAATGAACTAAAGGACCTCAGAGAATGCAATAACATATCAGCATGGAAAAATAGGTTTGAGCCAGATGGTGAAGATTGTTGAATTACAAACAGAGGACTTTATATTTTTATCCTAAAAGCAATAGGAAAGCACTGAAGCTTCTGGAGCACTTGAAGGATGTAGTCAGAACTGAGTTTTAGGAATAGTGATGCTATGACTTCACATGTATAATCAATGTATTGCTTCCCTTCTCAAAGGATGGAGGAGGGAGGGAGAGAGAGAATTTGGAGCTCAAAATTTTAAAAAGTGAATGTTAAAATTTTTTGCATGTAATTGGGAAATATTTAATGAAATAAAGAAAAATATATTAAAACATGTTTTTTTAAAGAATAGCAGTGCTGTATAAAGGATAGACTGGAGAGGGGAGAGACGAGATGCAAGGAGACAAAGTAGGAGGCTATTACAGTAGTCCAAGGAAGAGGTTATGAAAGCTTAGAGGAAAAAGAGGTAGAAAACCTGGTGTATGGCAGGTCAAGGAGTAGAGTTGAGGCTGACAATCTTAGAGGCCCCAGCATAGAAATGGGCGTGTAGGCTGAAAAGATAGTAAGTTTAGTCCAAAATGCCTCTGGGACATCCCAATGGAGATGTTGAGGAGGCAATTAGAAATGCATGTCTGTAGCTCAGGAGAAAGAGGCGAGCTGGATGTCAGTTGGGGAGTGATCTTCATAGAGAAGATAATCACATCCTTGGAAGCTGTCAAGAGCCTCAGATGAGAGAAGAGAAGAGGGCCCAGGACAGATCACTGGGCAGGCAGCAGGTCAGACACAGGAAGAGAACCATGACAGTACAGTGCCAGAAAGACCAGTCCACATGGTCAGAAGCTACAGAGAAATCCAGAAGAATGAGGACTGAGAGAAGGCCATCAGATGTAGCTGTAACAGATAATTGATGACCTTGTGGAGAACAGATTCACTTTGAGGGTGGCAATTGAAGCCAGATCGCAGGGGGTTGAGAAGTAAGATGAGAGGAAGTGGAAGCAATGAATATAGACATGGGGAGGGTGTAGGAAATGGTTAGCTTGAGAGTCAGATGAAGGGTTTTTCAAGGAAATAGTGGATATGGATAGATCAAAAATTAGGACTCTTCTCGCCTCAGAGATGGGGGAGTTATGTGTGTCACCTGCCCTACTCCTGCAGACCCAGTGGGAAGCAGTGCAAAGACCTTGTCATTGATAAAGTGATGGTTTGTCCCCACTCACAGGGAAGGGAACCTGATCTGAGTCTTCTGAGGGTGGGAGTGGGAGGGTGTTCAGTCTTATGTAATCTCCTCTAGTGTTTCTTTCCACCCTAATGCAGAGTTTGTGGGGTGCCTCCCTCCAGGTACCGGGGGTGGTTAGTGCGAAGGCTGTGCTACTTCCTATGTGCGATGGACTGGAAGATCACTCTCACCCCAGATGCCTGGGAGAAGGTTTTGGGCAGCAAGTGGTGAGGACGGTTGTTGACCCTGTCGTGGGGTGGACCTAGCATGGAGTACTTTTATAACAATGATTTCTCACACCTTGATTGTTGCTCACTTAATTCTCTTCCCCTTCTGACCTAACACTGTGGTCATCTTCATTTTTAAAAATGGGAGAAACTGAGGCACTAAGTAGATAGGCCTCTTACCCTCTATGGGTCACAAATTCTAAGGAGTAGTAACCCTGGGTGTGCAATTTATTGTTGGACAATAGTTCCTAAATATTCCAGTGAAACTCAGGAGGTGGTTAAGAGGGAGGACCCTAAGCCAGGAGCCAGGAATCTAGAGTTCTGTTCTGGGTTTGCCTTTCAGTCCTTCCTTCCCCCAATCTCTCTTGGTTGCCTTTGGGTAATGAAGGCTCTGATGTGGACGTTTTCCTTCTACCCTGGAAAGATTGTGGAGCTAAGTGTTATAAAGTGCTTTGAGATCCTCTTCCATCATCCATATGTGCTGACCCAAGGCAGAGGGTCTCTGTTGCCTTTCTCCCCCACATATACTGACCCCCAGCTCTTTTCCTAGGATACAGGAAATCCTTGCAGGGAGGGTCCCTGGGGGAGCAGGTGAAGGCCCCAAGCCCAGCTCTTTGAGAAGAGATGTGCAGCATGTGTTGGGCCAGATCCAGGCTTCAGTCTGCCCTTTTTTGCTCAGGTAAAGCTCCTGTCCCAACTGAGCAGAGAGCCCAAGGGCTGTGAGAATAAACCTCCTGCTCAAAAACAAGCCAAACCAAACTTCCCTCTCTGGCGAGGAAAAATAGTGAGAGTAGAAGGGGTTTAATTCAAGAGTATGTGAGCCCAAAGTAATGAGGAGTATGGCTTCCTGGGTTCTCCTCAGCGCTCTGCTGCTGTCTGCTGGGGCACCAGGAAGTGGGGGTGTGGGGAGCGGGAGGCCAGCCTCAGAGAGAGCACTAAACCTCAGTCTGTTAGGTACTAGCTATGGGACTGTGGGAAAATCCCTATGCTTCTCAGAGACTCAGTTTCCTCATCTGTCAAATGCAGATACAAATACTTGCATTTCCTATGTCACAGGGTGGTGAGAACAATCTCTTGTAAACTGTAACAAGTCTTATGTAAGTGTGAGCTGGGATTATTCTGCTAGAGCAGGAGTTGGTACCCCATAGTACTGCTGTTGCCAGCCCCCTTCACTCCCACCATCACTGACTGAGAAAGGGCTTGAGATACAGAAGCTCTATGCCTGTGGATAGTGTGCCCCCTACTCAGAAGAGTGCCTGTTATCCCACCTACATGAATTTGTATGTAGCAGCAAATTGGGGGACAGAGAGGCTGGAAATTGGTGTTCTGCCCTTGCTACATATCAGGAGAAAGAGGTTCTTACTGTGTTTCAGAGAGCTTTGGGGCTCCTGTGATAGAGTTCTTATGTTTGGTTACTATATCCTCCCTGATAAGTGGAGGAAAGGGACAGGGGAATGAGAATATCCCAGTTCTTTGGGGTGCTGGTCATCAGGAGGCCTTCCATTGTGAGGTCCTTTGTTCTTCCATCACCATCTGACCTTTCCTGCTTGTCCTCCCCATGTTTCTGCTCCTGGTTCCCTTATGTTTTCTTGTTCCCACCAGGATATTCAACTGGGCTTTGCTCAAGTTCTTAAACTGCATCTTCCTGAATGTGCAGCTTCACCAGGGTCAGCTGGCTATGATCCGTCAGGCTGCACAAGCAGTGAGTTTTCTTGTTGAGACCCCATTCTCCCATCCCCAAGCTTTCTCTGGGAACTTGCAGCTCGCATCTCTCCTAGCCACCAACTCCTGCGAGGCCTTGTTCTTTCCTGCATTTTGTTGGAGGAGTGGTAGGAAAAGCTCTTTCTCTTTGAATAAAGGCCATTTTGGTGTAGAAATTGGGGAGGCTGAGTTCTATGTTTAGGGAGACCTCTTGGCCTGCTGCTTGCTTCTGCTCAAAGGCTGCTACGTTCCTTCTTCTAGGGTGACTATGGCTGGGTGAAGGAAAGCAGATTGGCTAACTCCTGCCCATTGCTAGCCTCCTATAAATAACTCCCTTGTCTCTGTTACAGAAGGATACGCCGCTCATCTTTCTCTCCACCCACAAGTCGTGTTTGGATGGTCTCCTGCTGCCCTTCTTGTTGCTGTCTCAGGGTCTTGGGGTCCTGAGAGTGGCCTGGGAACCCCAGTCTTGCTCCCCAGCTCTCAGGTGAATGTCCTGCTCTCCCTTTCCCCTCCCCCTGGTAGATGAGAGAACACTGAATGGAAGTCTGTGGTCACATACCATTGGAATAAACTAGGGAAAGGACTGCAAATACCTGTGGGGATGGAGAGAACAGTTTGAATCCAAAGATTTCTTTAAAACTTCCCTGTAGGCATTTTAGTGTCTGAATATTTTCCAAATATTTGAGTAAACCTGCCAGTATCATGACACAGGAGCTAATCCTGTGTGACCGGGGCTAGGCATCATAATATAAGAACTAAACATTTCTTTTTACACGGACTTGTGCCTTATTGCTTGGGAGATGTTCTAAACTGGTGCAAGGAAGGAAGAGAAAGGGAGAAAAGAAGAAAGTTACTCTCCTGTCTGTTGTTCCTTCTAACCTCCACCACTCATTTCCTTCAAGCCCTTTCTATCTTATCACTCTGCAGAAGCTAGACATAAAAAGTGTTTCATCTCCTTCATCTCTAGAAGCTGGTCCAGTTTGGTGCATAACTGGACTTTGGGTCCAGACCAGGACTTGGAATGCTTACTGCAGCTTCAAGGCCACACATGGCCCTCTAGGTCCTCAAGGGAGGCCTTTTGACTAAATCTAAACTTGTTTAGTGAAGTTTGGATTCAGTTAAAGGGCTGTCCTTGAGGACCTAGAAGGCCACATGTGACCTTGAGGCCACAGGTTCCACACCCCTGCTCCCAACTACAAGGATCTGACCCTTGTTGTTTCAGGCCCTGAGGGCTTTGAGGAGAGGAAACAGCCAGGAGGTGGGGTTTGTTCTGAGGGACACCTAGAGGGCTTTTAAGTCAAATGGACCCTCCATAGTGGACATAAGCTGCCCTGCCTCCTTCCTTTGGAAATGAGGCATGTTTCCCTACATAGCTTCTCCCCCCTGTGTCCCTAGGGCTTTACTGAGACATCTTGGTGGCCTTTTCATGCCTCCAGAGGCTAACCTCTTCCTGGACAACCCCAAAGGGACCCTCTCCAGGGCTGTTCTCAGTGCAGTAAGTGCCTGGTCAGTGGCTAACCTGGAGGTTGGGGTGGCCGAGCTCAGAGAGCTGAGTGTTCATTAAACTCCTTTCTCCCACCCCCAAACTCTGCAGGCTATAGAGCAGCTCCTGGCCAGCAAACAGCCCCTGCTCATTTTCTTGGAAGATCGTCCTGGGGCTGTGGGACCCCGCCTGTCTTCCCATGGGCAGGCCTGGCTGGGGCTGGTGCTTCAGGCGTTCCGAGAAGGGGCCATCGCTGATGCAGCCCTAGTGCCCGTGGGCATTGGCTATGATCTGGCCCCTGATGTGCAGCATACTGGACCTTGGGTGAGAACTCCTTGTCAGAACCTCTGGCTCTTCCTCACTCCCTCCCTAACCTGACCACCCTCTGAATCCCTTAGGAGTAGAAAGGGGACAGCTTTAAGTCCAGGGCCAGTCCCTACCCTCTGTCTGGGAAGGACAGAGATGAATAGATGAGCCCTGCTATCAAATCCATGGGCAGGTCACACCCATGTTGGAGATGATGGGTGTGATGGTGACAGGGATTTTCCATGAATCTCAAAGAAGCAAGGAATGCTCAAGGTCCCCCTATTTCCTATTGTAGCAGCACCAGCCTTCCGTCCATAGGATACCTAGATAGATACTCAGCCCACTTTTGTCTCCTTCTGTAGGCCTCTCCTTCTCCCTTGAGCCTGTGGTGGGGAGTTCTGGCCGTGTTTCGAGGCTTGAGAGGTCGTCAGGGCTGTGCTCGAATAGACTTTGCCCAGCCCTTCTCCCTGCAGGTATGGAGCATAGGGGAAGCTGAAAGACCTAGATATTTGAAACCGTCTCAGGCCTGAGATGGGGTAGTTTTGGGGATTAGACCTCTTGGTGTCTATCACGATGCACTGACCACAGAACCCTGCAGCTCCTCTCATGAGTGTGTGGGTTTTAAAGTTTGCTGGAGGTTCTGTTGCTGACAGTTCTTCTACAGGGGAGATTCTGGGTCAGTGGGTAGGACATAGAACAGGGCTCATCTGATCTTCTGTACTGGGCAGGAATACTCGGTCAATACTTGGAGTCATGGGAGGAGCAGAGGACAGTCTCTAGAACAGCTACTGTTACAGACTGTGCTTGGACAGTGGTAAGCAAAATGTACTGGTTTGGTCTCGGGGAAGCCTAGGAGAGACGTCCACCTTAGCTCCTTTGTGCTTCCTAGTGGTTCCTCAAGTCTTTTGGGGGGGAGTGAAGGCAGCAAAGACTGGAAAGAGCCCTATGAGACCTAATTTCCCTTGAAGTACCCTCAGTCTCCAGCCTTGACAAGGTTAGTAATTTTCAGTCTTAGATTTAGATTTAGATTTAGACTTCTAGGACCAGAAAGGGCCCGGAAGTTATTCCTCCAGACTTCATCCCTCTGTCCTTGGGCAGGATGACTTTCCACCTTCGCAGAGAGAGAGGGAGGCGTAGCCAATGATTCAATTCCCTATCAACCACTAGTAATGTGTTTCTATGCCTTTGGCTCAGCCTGTCTATCCCCGTGTGTTCCCTACCTCCAAAACCCCACTTTGCCCCTGTTGCAGGTGTGTTCTTCCTGATTGTGAGAAACAACAGGAGTGGACTCCAATGTCCGGGCCTCTCATGGCCCTGGACGAAGAGGACCAGCTTCTTGTGAGCAGGCTGAGCCGCCATGTCTTGAGTGGTAAGGGAGGCCAAGGGGGTGAGGGGCAAGGAACAAGCATGTCTATTCTGACTTGGGTATGTTCATAGGGCAGTGCCTTGCCTTTCTGCTTAGGGGATACTGCCAGGGCCATTCTGGGGTGACATAGATATTCTAAATATTTGCTCTCTCTCTCCTCTCACTTATCCCTGGGCCTTCAGAGCAATGAAATCAGAGTCTCAGTCAGTATACTGTTGGTAGCTCATAGTCTGTTGGGGGAGACAACATGCAAACAGTTATGTTCAAGTACATATGTGCGTGTGTAAACACTCTGTGCCCAGCACTGCTCTAGGTGCTATACAGGGATACCAAAGGGGTCTAAGACATCAGTGCTCATCTAGCTGGGGGTGTGGGGGTCAAGATGTGTAAACATGAAACAAGAAACCACGCACCGCTGTGGTCAGCCAGATTGACCATATATATTGTCTGGGTTGAGGAAAGGGCAGGATCACTTGGGACTGGAGCTGTTGGGAAGTGGACCTGGATAGAGGTGTGCCTTATGTATGTAAGACCTCAGGGAACATTTGCTTACCCATAGTGTTAATTGAGTTGAGATGGGTAGACTCAGATAGAAGAAAGACAATCCAAGTGTTTCTGACTTCAGGTCCAGCCTTTGGCCACTGTGGGTTGGGAAAACAGAGTTCTTCTACCCAGATACCTTTCACAGTACCTAGGGCCCCTGTGAGGGCAGGGTAGCAGTGTTTGCTGGCAAAGACTGGAGTGGGAATGGGAATGGTCCCTTTTGCAAAGTTTTGCTTGAGGTTCTAGAATTTAAATTTGTACCATGATTAGGGGCAGAAACTGCCAGGCTAGGCTGTCACCTGGGAACTGCATGGAGGAGTGGGGAAGGGTATGAAGGAGCTCCTTCTCTTCTCTGATTGCAGCTGGCATCGCCTGCTCAGCTGTGATGGCCACGGCAGTGATGGCCGCTCTGCTATTGCATCGGCATCGAGAGGTAGAGGTTGCAGTAGGAAGGGGGGCAGTCTAATACATTGGAATCTGGAGTGGTGGTCCCCCTGCCGTGGGTTTGGGGCGACATAGGGAGGGGGCGTTCACTTCTTCCTCAAGCCTCTCTTTCTGGCCTCTCCACCCACCCTTCACCAGTTGTTACTCCTACAAGTGAGTTCTTTCCCCCAGGGAGTATTCCTCTCCAGGCTCCTGGAAAACTTCTCCTGGCTCACGGAGGAGACCTTGCTTCGGGGCTTTGACGTGGGTTTCTCAGGGCAGCTGCAGGACCTGGTGATGCATGGACTATGCCTGCTGCATGGCAGCATCTCCTTGTGGCTCTTGCCCCAGGGGGATGTCCTGGTGCTGCCCAGGGCTGGCCCTACGCTTGCTCAACTGGCCTACCACAGTGCTGCCCTGCTGCCTGTCTTCCTTTGTGAGGCTGTGGGTGGTAAGTCTTGTGGCAGTGGTTTGGGAAGGGAGAGAGGTAAATTTCAAGGTGACTTTCTTATGAACATTCTCAGGGCTTCCCCACTACCACCCTTTCTTTGTGGGTACTTTCAGAGCCTTTCTCTCAAATGCATTCTTTTCTCTCTTTCTCTCCTTTTCTCTCCTTCCTCCCCTGTCTAGCCTGTGCAGTCCGAGCCCTCCTGGCAGGCCGAGTGCCCCCAGAGGGACCCTGGGAGCTGCAGGGGGTGGAGCTGCTGAGCCAGCGGGAGCTTCATCGCCAGACTCTGCTGCTGCTGCACCTGCTTCCCCAGGACCTACTCCTCCTGCAGGTTAGGGGCTGGCGTCCTTGAGCCCAGGTCCTGGTCCAGAGCTACACCTTTGGCCCCTTTAGTGGCAGCTCCTCTTTCTCCCTCTCTCACCAGCCCTGCCAGTCATCGTACTTTTATTGCCAGGAGGTGCTAGATCGACTCATTCAGTGTGGACTCCTTATAGCTGAGGAGGTAAAGACTCTGATTGATTGACTGAAGGAAGGAACTCTGCCCTGAGGCCTAACTCTGCCCCCTCCTTGCTTTGTCTGCCAGTGATCTGGCTTCTCCCTTGCATTGGCTGTATGACTTTAGAGCTAACTTCCTCCCCTAGGCCTGGGGCTTGGGGAAAAGGCCCCCAAAGTCTGCTCTCCCATCCCATTGGCATATGTGATCAGAAGAGGTGGCCCTTCCTGGGGGCCTGCTGGACTGAGCAAACCCCCAGCATTCCTGTAAAGGATCTTTCCCACAAGGTCACACTCTTTGCTGGGTGTTCTCTTCAGTGTTTTCCAGTTGTTTCATATGTATAACTTGCCTCCCCAGTTAAGCCATAAGCATGTCAAGTGAGTGACTGAGCAGAGCATGGCGCCTGCACAGACACTCCCCTGAAGTCCAGGTGTCTCCCAGGAGTCAGTGTGGGGACCCTCGTCTTGCCATTAGGTGGCCATTGGCAGGGGGAGGGGGAATAAAGCACCAGCTCCCACCCCCAGGCCCCTGGCACTCGGCTGACCTGTGATACAGGGAATTGGCGCTTTGGAGAGAAGATGCTTTGGCAATCAATGGAAGACTTCAGTGACAGTGACAGTGACTATGAAGACGGCACAGACAGTCGCTGCTTCAAGGTGTGATGAGGCCCCTGGCAGAGAGGCCGTGGTGACACCCTGCTTGGGTGTCGTGGTGGACTCATACCTCTTCTCGCCTCTAGCTCAGCCAGCAGCTGCGCTGCCCCGACTTCTTCCTCTTCCTTTGCCGGTTGCTCAGCCCCCTGCTCACAGCCTTTGCGCGAGCTGCAGCCTTCCTCCGCCAGGGAACACTGCCCGACACAGGTCAAGCCATACCTTCTCCCCACCCTCCTCTGGTCCCCTCCCTATCACCTTCAGGCCCCTCAGAGCTCCCAGCTTACATCCCTATGTCTTCCCTCTCCTGTGTTTTCCCACGTCCTCCATTTGTCCTCCCATGGCCAAAAGCCTGTTCTTGCCATTGGCAGTCCTACTGAAGCCCTCTGAGGTGGGGGAAACAGTAGGACAGAGGCTCAGGGGCATGGCAGGGGATGGGGTTTGGAGGAGTGACCTAGGGGCTCAGCCCAGTTCTGGGATGAGACCCTTGGACATCAGCTGCATCCAGACTGGCCTCCTTCAGGCTGGAGTCTAGACCTGGTTTAAGGTTCTAGCTTCACCTTTTACTAGCAGTGGGAACTTGGACAAGTGACTTGACTTCTGTGGACATCAGTCAACAAGCATTTGTAGTGATGTGCCAGGCACTGTGTCAAGTTCTAGGCACAAACTTGGGCACACCATTGTCCCTGCCCTCCAGGAGCCCCCTTTCCCATGGGGGAAACAGCATGCAAACAACTAGACATGTACAGGATAGAACCAGTATAAATTGAGGTAATCACAGAGGGAGGAACTGGCAGTGGGGCCAGTGGCCTGCAGAAGACTGGGAGAGGCCTCTTGCAGCAGGTAGGATTTGAACTGAGTCTTGAAGTCAGTTTGACTCAGCTGAGCCAAATCCATCTGGGGACCCACTGGGTGATCTCTGAGCTCCTTTCCAGCTCTAAAATTCAATCCTTGTGGGATGGGCTGCTCCTGCTAGGAAAGGGCTCACTAATTTGGGGTTTTACCCTCTGTCAACAGAGTCAGGTTACACAAAACAACTGCACCAGTTCCTGCTGAAGAAGGCCCAAGAGGATGGCTCCTTTGGTGAGTCAGGAGCAGTTGGTTATCTATCTCCCCCTTTTTTCCCCTTCCCAAAAGGCGGATCCTGCTTCCTTCTGTGTTGGGATTTCATGGCTTAGTTTCCTGGGTGATTGCTGTCACCTCTTGGCCACTGGAAGAATAGCATAGAGACAGCTCTTCCCCTCCCTTCTAGTCTTGCAGTCTTCCCAGAATCCGGAGTCTCATACCCTTCTCCCACAGTGCCCACCTTGGAGCTCTATTGAACAGCAGACTAAGGTCAGAACTATAGTTCCCAGCCCATAGAAGAAGCTTCATGTTAGGGTACAGAGGTCTGTCTGTCCCTAGGTGGTTTTTCCTATGAACCCAGGGTGGGGACCAGGCTGCAGCATCTCTCCTTTTCCTCAGCTATCTCTTTTTTTCCCTTATAGAAAGTACTGATCTGAGCCAGGCTCATAGTGCTGTGATGACCTTCAAAGATTTGGGGGTGAGTAGAGGTGGATCTCTCCCATAACTGTCTAAGTTCCCTATTCCTTTCCACAGTAAGCCCATGCATTAGGTTTAACCTCTCAAGAAAGCCTAATTTGACTCAAACTCCTGGGTTTTTCCTTATGGGTGGCTGACAGAGATTTTGGATTTTACCCAAAGGCAAAATAGAATACAGTATAGGACTGAGGTGTTCTGGGACCCCAGAGAGGAATGGAGAATGGTTGGGAAAACTTCAATACAACCCCACTTGTCCACTTTGAACTGTTGGTTATTATTTCCCTTAGAGATTTCGCTGTAGGCTTCTTTGGTGTGTCCAAAGCCCCACCATGCCCCTACCCTCCTGGACCACTTTTTGTTTGAGCTGTGACAGCCATTTTCCAAAACTATCTTCTCACTCCCAGGTGCTGAAGGAACAGCCTGGTTCCACCGGCTCTGTGCTCCATTTGTCTCCGACCTTCACTACCCAGGAAAACCAGGAAAAACTGGAGAATTTCATCTGTCAGTTCATTTGTGGCTAGAAGCCCCTGGTTTGAAGAGAGATTGGAACATCCTGTCCTGTCCCAGCAAGAAGCACTTTCCAGTCCCAGAGCAATGAAGCAAGCTCAAGATGAGGAGAGTGACTAATAACTGAGATTTTAATAAGTTAGCACATATTTAATGGCTTATAAAGAGCCCCTTAAGTTTGATTTTGAGATCCTGCTGTTGTATCTCTGTCTCCCCCTCCACCTCCTCTCTGTTCAGACTTACACCATGAGCAGTGTTTATATAAAGATGAGTATAAAGGTCACCCTCTCCCCCAAGGCCAGCGTATTCTTCCCATGTTACATAAACTCTTCAAGTCCTTCCCATTCCTCTTCTCTCTGCTGAGGCCAGTGCAACCAGTTCAGAGCCCTAGTCTAAACCACCCTGGGAAGGAAGATAGCTCCAACCTAGTCCTGAATGAAGACAGTGGTTGTAGAAGCCAAGGGCCACCCTCCCTGAAACAGAGTTAGTGATGAGGAAGGGTTGACTGCCAACAGGCAGCATGATGTAGAAAGAAGGTTGGGCTTCAAGTCAGGAGATCTGTGGGGGAAAGAATTTTACCGCAGGTGCTTATAAGTTGAGTTGTCAGTAGGCAAGTCACTTAACCTCTCAAAGGCTTTCATTCCTCTAAATCTGTAAAATGGAAATGATATTTTTGCACTAACTACTTTAGATGGCTATTATGAAGAAAGTGTTTTGCAAACCTTTACATGCTATGCTATATGAATAAATTATCCTTATTAAGAATGCGAGGGGGTCCAGTTCTGTGGACCCTTTACCTTCTGTGCAAGCCTGGAGCCTCTGACCAGTTGACAAAGTGAGTACAGGGGACAGCCAGACCAGGTTCTTCCCTGTGTTTGTCAAACGCATTTGATTCAGCACCTTCCTCTGAGCCAGATTCATAGCAATTTGAGTAGGAAGTAGAGTTCCTCAGTCACGGGGGGAATGCCTGCATCATATATCCTTGTCAGAAAACTGCCAGCCTTTCAGGCTTATGCTGGGCTTGGTCCAAGACATTGCCATATCCTTTACTGTCTTGCCTGCCCCTCCCCCCAACCTTACTTCTCCCTCTCTTTTACACCTGTGTGCTCTCTCTCTCTCTCTCTCTCTCTCTCTCTCTCTCTCTCTCTCTCTCCCCTCTGTCTCCCTCTCCTTCTCCCCTTCCCCCTCCCTCTCCCCCCACCCTATTTTTGCTCTCGTCTCCACCCATCAGCCAGGCATTGAAGAGACTGGGGGCTTCCTAAACATGCCAACACCTACTGAACTCTCCAAAGCCATCTGGACTAATGAGAATGTAGCAGGGCAGGTTTCTCACGCAGTGGTCTCTCACTTTCAGGGGGAGAAGGGCTAGGCTCACTGCCAGAGAACCTGAGACAGGCAGGGACAGGACCCTCAGGAATGCTGCTGCGTTCCAGAAGGGGGACAGAGGTGACAAGCCTCCTGTTTACTGGAAGGCCTGGCCCAGCAGTGATAAATTCTGGCTTAAGTGTTTGGTCCTGCTGTTCTGGACTCCCTCCCCATTCACACCAAGGGATCTGCAAATTGTACACCTCTGAAAAGATCACACTGCCTTGGATGTTAAGGGCCACTTTCTTCCAGAACACTTAAACATATTCTCTCATTCTTCTTGGTGTTCTTGTTAGAAAGATTGGGGAAGCTATCCTCCTTCCATAGATGGAGAGTATGCCATAGGAAAGGTAGTAAGCAACCATGTCCCAAATCGCCCAGTCCTTTGGCATCTGCTGTATGCAGAGCAGCCCCGTAGGGGGATGGAACAAAAGAGAAATGGAAAATCTGGTCCTTGCTTCAGTAATAATAGGTGATATTTATATAGTGCTTTATATACATTACATATCTCATTCAGACAAATATTACCTGCTGTATTAGCCCTATTTTACAGATGAGGAAACTGAGTTTCACATTGAGAGACATCCATAGTCGTGATTTAAGGTCCAGTGTTTTTTCAGCCCTTTCATGCTACAAATTATGGAGACAAGCCTTTAGTCAGTAAGCAGTTAAGTGCCTACTATATGCTGGCCACTGTGTGGTAAGTGCTGGGCATACAAAAAACAAAACAAGCAAGACAGTACCTGTCCTCAGAAAGCTTCCATTATTCTAACAGGGGCGACAGAGGAGGAAACAACAGGGATGTGTGCACATAAGTACGAGGTAATGGTGGGTGAGGGGGAGGAGGAGGTTGTAGCAGCCCAGGACACCATGAGAGGCCTCACAAGGGAGCACTTAAACTGTCTTAAACACACAGGAAAAGCCATATAACAAATGTAAATTGGGTAATGGCTCATTTATCTGGTGGCTTTTCACTTAGGTCAGTCTTCAAGGGGTGTGATACTCCTTTAAACACCAAACTTCTTTTTAATAGAAATCTTCCTAAAATGTTTTACCCACATTCATAAATAGGAATATATCTTGGCAACTCGTTTTTGTGCTGTATTATAGTGAAGCCTTCAGGGCCACTGAGATGTGCAGGACTGTTTAGATAGCCACAGGCAGCTGGGTCATACTGAGGCCTTGCCTTCCCTCTTACCATGGCTCTTTGTTGCTGCACACGGGAGCACAATACTTCTGAGCTGCTGTCTTTTTTACTCAGTGGTCTGGGTGGGGGCACAAGAGAGTTTTCATTGTCTCCTACTGAGGAGTGAGCAAGGTCTTTTGCAATGACTATTTTTCTTGCTAAGAAACCCTTTTGTGTTTATTTCCTGATTTGATGTTATCTGAGCTCCAGATAAGTGGGGCATTACTGTCCCTAAATGCAGAATGTTGATGGCAGACTTAAGATTAGAACTAATTCTCAATTCTTATTCCATTGGGTACTTTGAGAGTAACACATGGCAAGATAAATGATGTTAGAACTAATGTGGAAATCATCCAGCAAGGAGAATGGGAAGACTTTTAAGTTAACTATACAGGATATTCCCCGGTCCTCCTCCCCCAGCAATCTTTTTTTGGACACTTGCTTGGAATATAGAATTCTCTGGAATTCTGCCTTAGAATAAACTGTATACAGTTACCAATTCAACAAACATTTATTAGACATGTATCAGAATAAATTCCTACAAAATTAAAATTGATTCTCAATAGGTCAAGCAAAAGTGCAAAGAATAGAAAGAGGAAGGCTTAAGGAGTCTATAGATCAATGGCCCTACTTTGCCTTAGCAGCTTGGTGGCACAGTGAATAGAGTATTAGATCTGGACTCAGGAAGACCTGAGTTTCAGATACAGCCTCAGACTCTAGCTGTGTGACACTGGACAAGTTACTTGATTTCTGTCTTCCTCAATATCCCCTAAATGGGGCAAATAATGGGGTTAATAATAGCACCTACCCCGAGGAATGTGAGAATCAAATAAGTAATATTTGTCAAGCACTTAGCACCAGTGCTTGGCACAAAGCAAGTATTTACTTCTTTTGTCTCCAATGCAGGGCCCATGTGGAAGAAAGAATCAAAGGTTTATCTGAGTACCCACTGCTTCTCATTGCAATTCAAGAACCAGTCACAGACATGTACATCATTTCCCCTGCTGAAACCAGTTGCATGAGAAATGGCATCTGTTAACTATGGGCAGTGGGAAGACCCTGTACATGAAGGTTAGATCTAGCCAGGTTGAAGATTAGGTATGAGTATGACTAGCTTATCTTTCTCAAAACCCATTTTCCATAATAACTTCCTAAGCAAGAGAAGCAGGCTGAATCATAGAAAACAGACAGCTGCTGACCAGTTCTGTTTCCTCAAGCTACATTCGAAGGCCATGAATACAATTAGTATAACTAGTAACAAGTTCTTCTAATATTCATAAATCAGAGTCAGAGTCCTGCTCAAGCTCACCATCCTTACTACTTTGATATGTTTGTTTTTCTTTGTAACGACAAAAACCAACTCCACCTCCCAAGACTTAAATTATGAGGAATAGCATCACCATTGAGTTAACATTTCTATTCCTCAAAGTGTGAGAAGAGAGTCACACCAATAGACGGAGACAGAGATGTAGGATCTAGGGTTTGTAGACTGAGTCTCTAAGACAGCGATATCAAGATCATGTGACCACATTTGCAATTACCCAGCAGCCAGAAAAGCCACAAGACTGCCTGAGCCAGAAGGTGGTTCCTAAGGAGTTTGAAAACAAGTTTTGAGCAATAAGTGCATCATTAGAACATGTGCACAGCCTCCTTTATGACCATATTGAAGGAGAACACTTACTGAGATGAGTAAAATCTGACATGATTAAGTTTTTGCTAAAAGACAGCCTCATTCTATTTTAGTCATCCTTCACAGGCTATGTGACAGCAGATTAGGATTTTAGATCTGATACAGAAATAAGAGGTCTTGTACAGTCTGATTATCAATGTGGTAAGACCAGAATGCCTTCAGGATTGAGCTTTGAGATAGATATAGCAAAGAGGAAATAATGGAAAAGGGAAGGATTTTGGGGGGCATAAGAGCAAAGGGCTAGAACCCAGCTCAGGAGTGAGATTGTAGGGAAAGGTGAGTGGACAAAGGCTGGAAGTCAGGGTTAGGATTGAAGGAAGACAATGAGGAGACCAAGGCTCTGAAGTTCCAATCCCTGCCAAAACTAAGTCATTGGGTTTTAAAATACATTTTATGCTGTATCAGTCAGTCACCACTAGTTTCAATGCAAATGTTAAAACCAACTTGCATTTCATTGTCCTAACAAATAAAGAATCCCCTCCCTCACTCTGGAATTTTTGGTCCAAGAGACTTCTAAACTAGTACTGAGGAAGGATTTTTATAGGGTTAGGATGAATGGGCTTGGCCTAGGGAACAAGGCAGGGATCTTCAGTATAGCATATTCAGAGGAAAGTGGCCACTTCCAGGGAAGACAAATACTCTATGTGCCTAGATGCTGCCCCAAAGCCTTGCCTCCATTAGCATTTGAGGATTTTCCCTGGTCACAGATGCAATTTTCTGCCTGTAACAAAAGACAAAAGCTATACAATGAAATTTAGCAGGCCAGAGGCTGAAGGGAGCTTCAAAATTTCTAGAGACAAAATTGGTCCAGAGGTACTGGCCACAACCTATACAGGGACTAGGGAATTCAATTAAATTCAACAAACATTCACTATGCCTACTATGGGTGATGGTGCTGAAGAAAATAAAGATGGGAAGAAAGTTGTAGAAAACAGAAAACTCTGCTTGCTATTTAATTTTTTAAAAACATTTTTATGTGCAGAGCAAAATGCCATCTTAAAGGCTTCCCTCTGACTGGGTGTCTCCCATCATGTACAGAAACAATAATGGTAATAATAATAATAATAATAACTGAATTTATACATCCCTTTAAGGTTTACAAAACATTTACATACGTTATCTCATTTGATCATCCAAAATGCCTTAAAAGATCTAATGAAAAATAAATGTTCAGCAACTCTGGTTATCAAGATCAAATGAATACAACATGTAGCCATGCTTTACAAGGGTATTTGCCACTGTGCTGGAGGAGATCAATTATAGTCAAAGAGGAATTTCCAACAGATGATGAGGTCCCTGGTACTTTTCAGAGCCTCCTAAATGAAATCCATAGTCCCTCAAAAGAGGTTAGACTGACTGTCTATAGAGGAAAAACCAAGTGGACAAAGAATGACTATTGTCCATATTGTGATAAGTAGTTGGATGGACTGCACAATATTTAGATATCTATGCCTGCAATATAGGTGTCTAGATATCTATGTAGATATACATACAGTTTTTTTTTAAATATTAATTAATTTTTAGCTTTCAACATTCACTTCAATAAGATTTTGAGTTCCAATTTTTCTCCCCCTCCCTCCCCTCCCCTGATCCCAAGATGGTGTGCAATCTGATACAGGTTCTACATATACATTCATATTAAACATATTTTTATATTAGTCATGTTCTAAAGAAGAATTAGAACCAATGGGGGAACCACGAGAAAGAAGAAACAAAAAATAAAAAACAAAAAGGGAGCAAATAGTATACTTCAATCTGCATTCAGACTCCATAGTTCTTTCTCTGGATGTGGATAGTATTTTCCATCATGAGTCTTTTGGAGTTGTCTTAGATCCTTGCATTGCTAAGAAGAGGTAAGTCTATCAAAGTTATTCATCACACAGTGTTGCTGTTACTGTGTACAGTGTTCTTCTGGTTCTGCTCACTTCACTCAGCATCAGTTCATCTAAGTCTTTCCAGGTTTTTCTTAAGTCTGTCTTCTCATCATTTCTTATGGAACAAGAGTATACCATTACATTCATATACCACAACTTGTTCAGCCATTCCTCAGTTGATGGGCATCCCCTCAACTCCAATTCTTGGCCACCACAGAAAGAGCAGCTATAAATATTTTTGTGCATGTCGGTCCTTTTTCCTTTTTTTATGATCTCTTTGGGATGCAGCCCTAGAAGTGGTATGGCTGGGTCAAAAGGTATGCACAATTGTATATCCCATTGGGCATACTTCCAAATTGCTCTCCAGAATGGTTAGATCAGTTCGCAACTCCACCAATAAGGCCTTAGTATTCCAATTTCCCCACATCTTCTCCAATATTTATTATTTTCCTGTTTGTCATGTTGACCAAACTGATAGGTGTGATATCGTACCTCAGAGTTGTTTTGAGTTGCATTTCTCTAATCAATAGTGATTTATAGCATTTTTTATGACTATAGATAGCTTTAATTTCTTCCTCTGAAAACTGCCTGTTCATATCCTTTGATCATTTATCAATTGGTAAATGACTTGTATTCTTATAAATTTGACTTAGTTTTCTGTATATTTTAGAAATGAGTCCTTTATCAGAGACACTAGTTGTAAAAATTCTTTCCCAGCTTTCTGCTTCCCTTCTAATCTTGGTTGCATTTGACTTTGTGCAAAGCCTTTTGAATTTAATGTAATCAAAAGTATCCATTTTGCATTTCATAACGTTCTCTATCTCTTGTTTCATCATAAATTCTTCCCTTCTCCATAAATCTGAAAGTAAAATTATTCCTTGCTCTCCTGGTTTGCTTAGAGTATCAGCCTTTATGTCTAAATCGTGTACCCATTTTGACTTTATCTTGGTATGCGGTGTAAGATGTTGGTCTATGCCTAGTTTCTGTGATACTATTTTCCAGTTTTCCACAGTTTTTGTCAAATAGTTGTTATGCCAGAAGCTAGAGTCTATGGGTTTATCAAACAGTAGATTACTGTAGTCATTTGCTGCTGTGTCTTGTGTGCCTAACCTATTCCACTGATTCACTCTATTTCTTAGCCAGTACCAAGTAATTTTGATTATTGCTGCTTTATAATACAGTTTAAAATCTGGTATGGGTAGGCCACCTTCCCTTATATTTCTTTTAATTAATTCCCTTGATATTCTGGACATTTTGTTCTTCCAGATGAATTTTGTTATTATTTTTTTCTAGCTCTATAAAATAATTTTTGGTAGTTTGATTGGTATGGCACTGAATAAGGAAATTAATTTAGATAGAATTGTCATTTTTATTATATTAGCTTGACTGTAGATATATATATTGAAAGGACAATGAACTGGGTCCAGAATTGAACAAAAGGAAGAGAGTAGGCTGCATTGCTTCTGGGAAATTGAGTAGTGCTTCTAATAACCCCAAACTTCTCTCTGAAACAAAAGCAGGTCTTTTAATGGCATTATTTTCTTGATAATGCTGTAATACTATGAGGTATGGAATACTATATATAGTCCCTGAAGAACTGAAGTTGAGGATCACCTAGGGGACAATGGAAAAGTATGTGACAGGAGGGAATGTACTGTATCACATTACAGGAGAAGAATTGTTTAGGAGAAGCAGTATAAAGGATGTCCTCAGAGAGATGCATGATTGGAAAATGAGTGAACTAGTCATTTGGGGCAGCCAAATGGTACAATGTATAGAGTGCTGGGCTTGGAGTCAGGAAGACCCAAGTTCAAATTTACCTCAGACATTTACTACCTGTGTGACCCTGGGCAAGTCACTTATTCTGGTTTGCTTCAGTTTTTTCATCTGCAAAATGAGCTGGAGAAGGAAATGGCAAACCACTCCAGCATCTTTACCAAGAAAACCCCAAAAGGGGTCATGAAAAGTCAGACAAGACCGAAATGACTCAACGACAACAGCCATGTCATAAGAGTGAAGGGCAACTGATGAACAGCCTACATACTCCATTGGTATCCATGCAATATAAAGGGAGCTAAAAAAAACCACCTCCCACTTCCCATATATTGGGTATACCCCTTAAGAAAGATTTTAATCTTTTTTGAATAATTTCAAATGTCTTTTCAACTTGGTTGGCCCAATTCACAGTTCCACCAAATGCATGTATTATTAGTATGTCTGTCTTCCCGAAGCCCCTCTAGTATTTACTAATTCATCTTTTGTCATTTTTGCAATTTACTTAGTGTAAGGTAAAACCTCAAAATTGTTTTGCTTTCATTTATCATATTGCTGATTTGGAACAATCTTTAACATGGTTGTTAATTGTTCATGATTCTTTTAAGTCCTAATCATTCATATCTTTTGACTACTTATCTACTGAGGAAAGTTTTTGGTCTTAGATATTTGTGTTATTTCCTATGTACCTTGGATGCTTTACAGAGTTCTTTGATGTGAAGATTTTTTTTTTTCCCAATCAGCAGTTTCTCTTATCTTAGTTATACTGATTTTGGCCATGCAAATGCTTTTTAACTTCATGTAATCAAAACAATCTATCTTATCTTTTCAGATCTTTTACCCTTTGTTTAGTTAGGAATTATATCTCTAGTAATAGTTCTATAAAAACACTTCCATCTGTTTTTCTCTAATTGTTTTATGATGTGACCTTTTAAGACTTTTTACATGTTACACATAAAACGTTAAGTATAGGTATAATATTCCATTACATTAATGTACCACAGTTAATTTAATTACTCCTGGACTATTGGAACTTAAGTTTGTTGGGAATTTTTTACAATTACATATAATGCTGGTATAAAAGTCTTTGAACATATATTTTTGTTGATTTTGATAATACTTTTAGGGTGTGTTTTTGGGTTTTTTTAATTTTGCTTTTAGGAGGGGGGAAGGTGGGGCAATGGCAGTTAAGTGACTTGCCCAAGGTCACTCAGCTAGTAACTGTCAAGTGTCTGAGGCTGGTTTTGAACTCAGGTCCTCCTGACTCCAGGGCTGGTACTCCATTCATTGCGCCACCAAGCTGCGCTAGGGTATGTTTTTTTTTTGAAGTACTTTCTTAACTTTAAAGCTGTATTTAAAAGAAATCATTTTTAATAAGCACTCAGAAACAAGTTATAAAGAAAAAATAAATAAAAATAAACTGGTAATACCAACACTCCCTTTACAAATGTCCTTATACTTTCTTCTATATAATCCTTAATATACTTCATTTATTCCCTTTTCTTTTTTTTTAATCATTACTACACCTTATTTTCACTCAGAAAACTGCTCTACCCCCAATAACAGACTTCCCTAGGAATAAATGAAGTGTAATTTTTGTTGTTGTTTTCTTTTTTATTATTATTTTTTAATCAAATGCTTTATTAACTTCTAGTTTACCTCATTCATTTCCACAAAATTTTGAGTTACAAATTTTCTCCCTGTTTTCCCCCTACCTAACACCCCTAAATAGCGGTCCCACTGGATATCCCCTCCTCCAATCTGCTCTCTCCCATATCTTCTCCCATATCCCCTCTGACTTTCCAGTAGGGCACAGTGGATCTCTATGCCCCAGTGCCTGTATATCTTATTTCCCAGTTACATGTAAAATAATTTTAATAATAGTATATATATATATATATATTTAAAGATTTGATTTTAAAATCTTGAATTACAGATTCACTCCCTTCCTCCCTTGTCACCCACCCTTACTGGGAAGATAAGCAATTCAATATAGGTTGTACCTGTGTAGCTATGCAAAACATTTCCATAGTGGATATATTGTAAAAGACTGACTATATTTCCCTCCCTCCTATCCCACCTCCCACTTGTTCTATTCTCTACTTTCATCCTGCCCCTTTTCAAAAGTGGGTGCTTCCAACTTCCCTCCCCCCCAGCCTGTCCTCGCTTCCCTCATCCCCCCTCTCATCCCCTTCCCCCCTACTCTCTTGTAGGATGAGATACCCTATTTAGTGTGTATGTCATTCCCTCCCCAAGCCAAATTCAATGAGAATAAGGTTGACCCATTCCCTTTTGCCTTCCTATTCTTCCCCTCTATTGTAACCATTTTCCCTTGCCTTTTCTATGAGATAGTTTACCCCATTCTGTCTCTCCCCATGTCCTCTCATTATATTCCTCTCTCAGTCTTAATTTCACCTTTTAAGTATCATCCCTTCCTATTAAATTGGTCCTGTGCCCTCTATCTATGTATACCTGTACATACACACATTCACATATGTATTCTTATGCCCATATACCTTCCTATGTAGACATATATATGTATGTGTGTGTATATATACATTTCTATTCCCTTCAATTATTCTCATACTGAGAAAAGTTTCATAAGTTACAATTATCATTTTTCCATGTAGGCATGTAAATAGTTCAACTTTGATAAGTTCCTTATGATTTCTTTTCCCTTTTTACCTTCTCATACTTCTCCTGCTTCTTGTATCTGAATGCCAAATTTTCTATTCAACTCTGGTTTTTTCATCAAGAATACTTGAAAGTCCTCTATTCCATTGAATGACCATATTTTCCCCTGAAACATGATACTCAGTTTTGCTGGGTAGGTGATCTTTGGTTTTAATCCCAGCTCCTTTGCTCTCTGGAATATCATATTCCAAACCCTTTGATCCCTCAGTGTAGAAGCTGCCAGATCCTGTTTTTTCTTGATTGTGTTTCCACAATATTCAAATTGTTTCTTTCTGGCTGCTTGTAATATTTTCTCCTTGATCTGGGAATTCTGGAACCTGGCTATAATATTCCTAGGAGTTTTCTTTTTGGGTTCTTTTTCAGGAGGTGATCTGTGGATTCTCTCAACCTCTATTTTGCCCTCTGGTTCTAAAACATCAGGGCAATTTTCCTTGAGAATTTCTTGAAGGATGATTTCTAGATTCTTTTTTTGATCATGGCTTTCATGTAGTACAATAATTTTTAAATCATCTCTCCTGGATCTATTTTCCAGGTCAGTGGTTTTCCCAATGAGATATTTCACATTGCTTTCTATTATTTCATTTGTTTGGATCTGTTTAATAGTATCTTGATTTCTCATAAAGTCACTAGCTTCCATTTGCTCCAATCTAATTCTTAAGGAATGATTCTCTTCAGTGAGCTTTTGAGATTCTTTTTTCCATCTGGCAAATTTGTTTTTTTAAGGTATTCTCCTCATTGCCTTTTTGAGCCTCTTTTGCCATCTGAGTTAGTCTATTTTTTAAGGTGTTATTTTCTTCAGTCGGGTTGTTGACTCTTATTTAATAATTTTCTTGCATCCTTCTCATTTCTCTTCCCAATTGTTCCTCCACTTCTCTTATTGGGTTTTCAAAATCCTCCTTAAGGTCCTCTATGGCCTGTAACCAGCTCATATTTTTCTTGGAAGCTTTTGGTGCAGGAGTTCTGACTTCACTGTCTTCCTCCTGATCCTTTTTGTCCCCAAAATAGGAGTGTAAAGTTGGATTGCTCTGCTTGGCTTGCTTCCTTTGCCTGCTCATGTTGCCATTCAATTACTTGACTTTTTGCCACAGTAGGACTCTGCTACCAGACAGTGGAGATTCGTCCCAATCACTGGTGTTTTCTCAGCTGCTGAAGGTATTAGATGGGTGCCCTTTCTGAGCTTCCACATGCTCTGACAAGCTGGTCGCACACACCAGGACCTCTACCCTAGACCTCAATCCAGATACAAGCAGGTTAAAGCAAGAGCGATTAACCCTCAGATTGGTCGCTTGGTCCCCCTACAATCTGCAGGCCAGGAGCTGAAGCTGCCACATGGTGGAGGCTGCAGGGCCATGGTACTTCAGCGGCTTCTACTTGCAGGGAATAAAGGCCGACCACACTCCCAAACTACTGGATCCCAAAGTCCACACTGCACTGACCTCTCACTTTGTCCTTCACATCTATGTGTTTATAATTCTGGAAACTGCCACAGCTGCTGGTGATCTGAAGTCCCTCCATCTGGCAGCTGGTCGGCCCTCCCTGAGGCTAAAACCTCTGGCTCTTGAGGGGCTGTGGTTGTCTCCCAAAGTGCTGTGCTGGCCTCTACCTGCCAGCCTGCCAGGATGTCCTCAGCAGGAGGTTAGCTTCTCTGTGGCATTTGGTGGGTTCTGTAGCTCCAAAGTTTGTTCAGAGTCACCTTTTACATGAATTGGAGTTGGTGGGAGCCAGAGCCACAGGAAAGTCCTGTTTTGGAGTGTGATTATTTTTATAATTTTTAATGCATATTGTCAGATTTTTCTCCAAAAAAAGAGACTACGAATCTACAATTCCACCAGCAATGAATGAGTGCACTTGTCATTCCACAATCATGCCAATATATAGTTTTATTGCTTTTAATTATCTTTGCCAATTTGATAAGTGTGAATTGGTACCTTATAGTTGTTTTAATTTGCATCTCTGGTTACTGCTGATGAACATGTTTTCAAGTGATTGTTAACAATGTGTTTTTACTCTTTTGAAAATTATCTGTTTATATCCATCTGGCTGTTTATTCATCATGGACTGGGAATTACATTTAAATTTTTTTTCTTACCAGTTTCTTATCTATTTTAGATGTCACTTTTTTTTCTGCCATTAACTGTAATTATTTTTCCGACATATTATTTCTGCTTTTCTTCTAATTATATTGGTTTGGGTGCATGTTTTTTACTTTAAATTTTATCTTGTCCCTAATAATTGCTTTCATTTGTTGATCAAGGGAAAAAATAATCTCCCTCCCACAACTGAGATAAATACTTATTCCATTTTCTTTCTGTTTATATTTCTTTGTTATGTTTTTCTATCATCCAGCCAGAATTCACTATGAGATGTGAGTCTAAATTGATTTCCTGCCAAACTGTAAACCAATTTTCCCCAGTACATTTGTTAAATAATGAGCCCTTTCCCTAGGTTTTATCTTTTTGAGTTCATCAAACACTAATCTTTTGTATATATTTGGTTGGATGTCTTAGACGTTAATTCTATTTCATTTCTCTAGTTCTCTTTTTCTTGCCCAGAACCAGATATATTTGATGATCGTAACTATCTTGTAATGTGTTTTAATGTCTGGGAGTGCAAGACCATTTTCACCAGCTTCTTCCCCCTGCCCAATCCCAGCATGTTCCCTTGATATTCTTGCTTATTTTTAAATATAAATTCCATGCTTTGTTGCTGTTGTTTTTTTAAGCCATGATCTTTTGGTTGATATTGCATTGACTACTTGAATAATCAAACAACAAAAATGCTTAATCAATTAGATGCCTACTCTCTGCCAAATGTATAGTGTTTGGCTAAATTCTCTGGATTCAAAGAGAAAAATGAGACAGTCTGCTCTCAAGGAGCTCAGGTTCTGCTGTGCAGTTATGGAATATTCACAGAAAAGTAAATACAGAATATGTGTGTGTGTGTCTGTAAACATATTTTCCCCACATATATTTCCCCCAGCTGGATTCTCATATCTGCTTCTGTATTCAATCTTTTGCAATATGTTGTTTTGGTTCCAGAATATGAAGAAAATCTGGCTTCAAACAGATACGTAGTTGGAAAAGAAAGGAATATTTAATAGGCAAATCTCAGTATTATTATAACAGTTTTGAACACATGGACCCCCTGAAAGGATCTCGAGGGCGCTAGTGGTCTGTGGGTCATACTTTGAGAACTGCTGTTCTAAACAAGTCCTCATCTATAGTGATAGTAGGGAAATAAGAAAAGGTCTCTTGGAGGAGGAGGTGGCTCTTGGGCTGAGCCCAAATGAAGAGAGCTGGTAAGGGTGCCAAGAGGCAGAGAATGAGAAGGGAGAACATTTTGGGCATCAGGAAAACAATGAGCAAAGGAACAGAAATGGGAGACGGCTCATCCCGTCAGGGCAAACAGCAAATAGACTAGGTTGGGTGGAGTGTGAAGGGCAAGAAGGGTCTGGAGTAGTTGTGTTCAGTCTGGAAAGCCAGCCTGGAGCTGGACAGTGAAGGGTTTCACATGCCAAACAGAAGAGTTGGTGTTTTATTGTAGGAATGATTGGGGTACCACTGAAGCTTCTCCAGCAGAAGAATGATGGAGGCGTCAGGCCTCCCCCATTAGACTGTGAGCTCCTTGACAGTAGGGATCAGTCGTCTTTTACCTTTCTGTTCCCAGCACGTAGCAGTACCTGGTTCAGAGTAGGCACTTAAATACTTATCGACTGACTGAGCTATATTTTGGGAATAATTCAAACGAATATGGCATCTTATCTTATATCTTATCTTGTCCGTGAGCCTTCTGCCTCCATGACTTAGGTCACAAGGTCCATGCCTACCCATGATTCCTTCCTCTATCCTCCCACCAATCTGCCCCCAGGAGTCCTCCCAGTGTCCTGAGTACCTTCTTCTAGACCTCATGACATTGAACGGAAACCAACAGAGCCTACAGATGGTGCATCAGTTACCCTCACTTTCAGTGTATGAAGAGGCTCTCTTTTTATCTGGGAAGCTGGATGTGGAATAACTGCATTAATGTGTTCTTTAGTTTTGCTGATCTGCTTTTTTCCTTTTCTTTCTCTTCTTTGTTCCAAGGGATGGCTCACAGGGTAGAGGACAGAGAAGGGTATATTCGGAAATGAAGATGACATAAAAAGCAAAAAATATCAATACATTTTTTTCATTTCTGCTTCCCATTTTAAAATAGTTTCTTTTCTTCCCTATTTTTTTCTTTTCCATCTATATTCCTCCCCAAGTCCCCCCTCCCCCCATCCCCTTGGGATTTTCCCCTAAGGTGACTGCCCCACTGTATCCCGCTGGATTCAAAATACAGTGTGCTGTAAATGCCGCTGATTATTAATGCATTATTCCCGTTGCCCACAGTAATATTGCACTGCCATAAATCACTGCTGCTTGGAGTTAATATTAGTCCTGTGATATTGATTACACTGCTGCTTAATTATATGTGACATTCATTGAATTCATCAATAGATACTACCTGCCTCTTCGCATGCTAATTATTGGTGTAAGCTGTCCAGTTAATTGTGTGTTTGCATTCGATATCCATTTTACTGCTTTTGTTATTACTTGGCTAGGCTTTCTTGCATGCTTGCTATTTGCATTATTGACTTGCTGAATACAATTTTAACTAGAATAAAAACAAAATGGAAGTAAAAATTTAAGTTTTGTGCAAAAATGGATCTAGAAACCTGAAGGTCTACTTCTATTATAAGAGGAAACCCTGAGTGAAGAAATAAAAATGGTATGAAAATGCAGAAATGACCAATGAGAGAAGTAATCATTAACAATGAGACATTCCATCTCTTTTCTGTCAATTCTTAGGAATATTTGATCATTCAGAAATGCCTGATGTTGGACCAGTCAGGGGTAATACTTGAAAACCGATCATTAAGAGTCCCACTAAAGAGGGGGAAGACTCATTTAGAACAGCAGTTCTCAAAGTATGGTCCATAACCCCCTGAAAATCCCCAAAATCCTTTTGGGGGGCCACTAGGTCAAAACTATTGTCATAATAATACTACGATGTAATTTGCCTATTAAAATACTCCTTCTTCCTACTACATGTCTTGTGAGGCCAGATTTTCTTCATATTCTTGAACTAAAACAACATATTGCAAAAAAAAAATGAATACAGAAGAGAATATGAAAATCCAGCTGCCTTCTATTAAGCTAGACATTGAAGAGAATTTCAAGAATATGTAAAACAATGCCACTCTTCTCATTAAATATTTTGTTTGGGAAAACATAGTTCTTTTCCATAAAAATATGTTATTTATGTTAACATGTAATTGCGTTGTCATTATTTTAAATAAATTAATAACATATTTGAATTTTTGTTAGTTTTAATTTCTAATTTGGAAAATACTGCTAGATATAACCCACAGTAACAAAAACTCCTTGGGGTCCTAAAATTTTTTTTAGGAGTATAAAAGACTTTTCAATAATTCTTAAGGGCATAAAGGTGCTCTGAGACCAAAAAGTTTGAGAACTACTGGTTTAGAATGGAAGAGGAAGTTTGCCAGTGGATGAACTGAAATGTTTGATTAAGTTAGAAAAAGACATGCCACTCAGCCTGGATCTCCAACATCATAGGGAATTCACAGGTCCAAATCAGCAATAATCTTAGGAAAGCCCCCATCTGCCCCTGGGGAAGAACCAGAAGGAGAATGGATCAGCCATACAACCCAGTTACTACAGCATCAACAGGAAACTGAAATTTTAAAAAAAAAATGGAAATGTAAAGGACCAGGGGATCAGAGATCACATGAACACCAATGACAGAAAGCAGACAGAACTTGGTTCTGCTACAACTGTGATCTAAGTGACCATTCATACGTGGTCCACCATTTGGCATCCACTCAGCCACCTTCAGGAAATGAGGATAGAGCCAGAGCTAGAATTCCCTCTTAGACTCCTTCCCACCCAATCAGTCAGCCACTGCTCTCTCCTGGTTCTGACCTGTCTGATCACTCAGTCTCCTTTGCTGAATCTTCATGTCACACCTCCTAAATGGGGATAAGCCCCCAAAACTCTGTCTTGGACCCGCTTCTCTCTCTCTCTCTCTCTCTCTCTCTCTCTCTCTCTCTCTCTCTCTATATATATATATATATATATATATATATATATATATATATATATATACTCCCTTTTGAAAATTTCATCATCTTCTATGAGTTTAATTATCATTTCTATGCAGATGATGCCTAGATCCATACATCTTTTTTTTTTTAAAGCAGTAGGGGTTAAGTAACTTGCTCAAGATTACATGGCCAGTTATTTCTGGGTGTGGTGCTGAGTATCTGAGCCCAGATTTGATCCAGGTCATCCCGACACTGGAGCTGGTGCTCTTACTCGCTGTGCTACCTGGCCGCCCCTAGATCCATACATCTTGCCCTGTTCTGTCTCCTGAGCTCTAGCCCCACATCACATATGTATATGTGTGTATATATATATATATATATATACACACACACATATCCATATACATACACATATACACACAAATATATACAAACACACACATATATATGCATATGTACATATATATGAAAAGTTTTTAGCTAGAATTGTATGCATCCCAGCCTCTACATATTCAAAATAACTCTATCTCCCCCCTCCCCCAACTTAGCTCTCTTCTGAAGTTTTCTGATAGACCGGATTTGGTCTTGGGATGTATAAAAGAAGTAGTAAAATCATTAACAATAAGAGAGAATACTCCATCTCTTTTCTGTCAATTCCTAAGAATATTTCATCATTCAAAAATTCTTGATGTTGGACTAGTCATGGGTTGTACTTGGAAACTGATCATTAAGATTATTGTTCATCTTCTAAAGAGGACCAATGATTTGCCCATGCATTGGGTGAGGCAGGGTCTCATTCTCTTTCAGAGTTATCAAAGGCCAGTTGCAGAACACAAGTTAGAATGACTGCTGATCGCCCAGGATGTGTCTTTGATGTCTGACCAAGCCCTAAGTGCTTCCACAGTGCCTGCTTCAGCTACCTTCATGGCCAATGAAACAAATTGTTATCTCATATTGCTGGGGGAACTCCTCACATTCTCGAGGCAGACATTCCTCTAACTCACTGATGGGTCTAAGGCCTATCTTTTATCCTCACCCTGGTTTAGCCCATCTGCCAAGAAGGTTTTACCAGGATGTGGCCACTGTTCATTTTATGGCTTCTTGGACCTACAGATAAGAGTCGGGTGAAGGTGGATGACAAAGGTAGATGAGCAAAGGGCTTGGCAAGCCCTCACACCAGATGTGCCAGTTCTCCCTGAACACTTCATACACCATCATTAAGATTATCACTAAAGAGGAGGACTCATTTAGAACAGCAGTTCTCAAGATGTGGTCCATAGACCACTGGGGATCCCCAAAATCCTTTTAGGGAGTCCATGAGGTCAAAACTATTGTCATATTCTTGAATTAAAACAACATATGGCAAAAGATTGACTACAGAAGCAGATATGAGAATCCAGCTGCCTTCCATTAAGCTAGACATTAAAGAGATTTGCATATTTGGAGAGAATAAGTAGTAATATGCTGGAACCAGCTAGCACTGACTCTCAAAAGCCAACTCTTAATTGTTCTATGTGAACATTTACATGCTTCGAATGGGAGCTGGATTTATTGTTCTATTGATTTCTAAACTTTAGAAAGTGATAGAGGGGTGGCTAGGTGGCACAGTGAATAGAGCACTGACCCTGGAGTCAGGAGGACCTGAGTTCAAATCTGGCCTCAGACACTTAACACACACACATACAAACTAGCCATGTGACCTTGGGCACTTAATCCCAATTGACCTCCAAAAAGCAAAAAAAAAAAAGTGATAGAAAAAATGTTAATAATACAGGTTAAACATATTATATGTATTGGGGAAAGTTGGTTGTTAAACATTTACCAGCATACCATGGAATAGAAATACTAACAAACCTTTGGTACTTATGTGGATTGACTTCATACCTTTGAAGAAGAGAGTAAAAACATAAGTTGTATCTTGGGAGTGCCTGGTTATTTCACCAGGTATGCACAGGCTACCCAACCAGGAACCAGGAAGCTTCTACTGTTGCTAAAGTATTATGGGGGGGGGGGGGCGGCCAGGTAGCACAGCGAGTAAGAGCATCGGCTCCAGTGTCGGGATGACCTGGATCAAATCCAGGCTCAGATACTCAGCACCACACCCAGAAATAATAACTGGCCGTGTAACCTTGAGCAAGTTACTTAACCCCAATTGCTTTTAAAAAAAAAATTTTTAAAAAGAAAAAAAATAAAGTATTATGGGGGAAATATTTCTCTCCATATGAATTCCTTGTGGAATTCACTCTGACCAGAGCAGAGTCTTTGAGAGTAAGCTATTCAAGCAAACGTTGCCTTTGGAAGGAATAAATGCCTACAAACTACACCTTGCCATCCCCAGGAAGATTCACACACTGTGTATTTTAATCACATAGATGGTGTGAAGGATAATGACCAAGAGCACTGGGGCCTGAGAAGAAATTTCTAAAACCAACACACTGCCTTTATAGAGCGTGGTTACATCGCTACTGGAGCAATGCCAGAGGTGAACTTACAGCACACTTACTGTTTATACAAGAAACAGGCCTACCCATTGACTTGTGCTTTGGAGCCTCAGGAGGTGGAGAGGATAAAAAGGCTATCTTTCCCTCATCCTAATATATCCTTCAACTGAGAAATTACCTGAAGGAAAACTCCCAGTTAGCTGACTTCAACTTAAAGAGCTCTACCAGAAACCAACAAGGGTATGGTACTCAAATTCATTGTCAAGAACTTCAACAGGTTAACAGGGCCGGCTAAGACATTCTGGTGTTTAGGGAACAAACAAGAGTGATGGAAAACCACATCATACCAAGTAGTCAGATATTGGTCAATCTGCCCCTTCACATACTCTCTGTTGCAGTCAAACTGGTCTATTTACTTTACTGTTCCTAGTACACAAAATTCTTTCTCTCATCTCCAGGTCTTTGCACGGGTTGTCCTCTCCTTCCTGGAAATGCTCTCTTGCCCCAACACCAACTCTTGGAGCCTCTCTGTCTGTCTCTCTGTCTTGGACTCTGTGTGTATCTCTTTGTCACCTTTCTTTCTCTGCCTCTATCTCTTTTTGTCCCTGTTTCTGTCTACTCTCTCTCTGTGTCTCTCTTTGTTTCTCTCTCTCTGTCTTTCTCTCTCTGTCTCTGTGCATGTAAAGTTTCTCTGTTTCTATCTCTATGTGTGTCTATGGTCTCCATCTTTTTCTCTCTCCTCTCTGTTTCTGTCTTTGTCTCTGTCTTTGCATGTG
>NW_027187378.1:24583213-24614633 GCF_028583685.1 Petaurus breviceps papuanus | reverse complement strand
CTCCCTCTCTCTCCTTCCCTCTCTCCCCTTCTCTCTCCCTCTCTCTCTCATTCCCTCTCCCCTTTTCTCTCTCCCTCTCTCTCCCTCCCTCTCTCACTCTCTCTCTCCCTCTCTCTCTTCCTCTCCCTCTTCCTGTACCTGTCCCTGTCCCTCTATCTCCTCCTTTCTCTCTCTCTCCCTCTCTCTCTTCTTCTCCCTCTCTCTCTCCCCCTCCCTGCCTCCCTCTCTCTGTCTCTCTCTCTCCCCTTCCCCCCACCACTGGAGGCATCACATAGTTCAGCACAGCCATTACCACCATTCAGGTGGCAGCAGCAATGACAGTAGATTTTCATGTTCTTTTTCCATCTCTTAGGCCCCCTCACTCTTGCTCAGGCTCTAGCCTACTGGAAAACTGCCAAATCTCCTCACTCACTTCTCACTTTTTCTGAGATTTAAGGCTCCCTCAACTTTTAAGATGAAAGAAAAGTGGGTTATTTCTATTTTCCCTCAGGTCAGTCATCCTTGCTGCTCTCAGGAGCTTGAACAGACAGGCACTAGATCCCTTCTTCTGCCAGCAGAAATTGGTCCTGACATCATTCCTATTCCCTGAGTGAAAGGTGTCAGGTCAGATGACAAGAGACCCCAGGTATGGGACCCTCACTAGTCCAAGAAGACTGAATCATGATTGCTTTGCTTAATCTCAGATCATCAGCAAGAGCATCTCTGCCGAAGGGCCCAGCCTCCCTTGTGATGTTTGGGACCTCACCAAGATAGGTTAGGGGTTGGGGGTGGGGACACAGTGCTCTCCAAAACCGCCACTCAAAAAATAAAACTAGGAGAAGGGGTTAGAATGTTCCTTAAAACTGAATGTTGGAAAAAGTTATTAGGGAGTCCTCATTGAGGAATTCCTGCTAGGAATGGAAGGTCAGAATTGAAAACCTGGAGATAAGGATCTTTAAAAGCTGCCAGGCTTACTGGAAACTAAATAGGTAAAAGGATTTTAAACATCAGGTTTCAAACTTAGTAAAGTAATTTCAAAATGGGCAAGCTGAGGCTTACCTGGCAGCCCCACCAGAGCTTTTTAGGGAATCAAACTAGGCCCTCCACTTGGAATTTAAATCGCTCTGGTTTAAGGGAGAAACACTGTTAAATGGTCGTTACACTTACATACCAGTAGTAGTAAATGTGGAGAGTAAAGGAAAGAAATCCTTCAAAGTTAAAAACCCTTCGGGCCCCTTTGCTGATGAATGCTGCTGAATCAGAGGCCCCTCTGGTCTGTTTCCTCTCTGCTATCATTATTTCCCTCCCACAAAGAAAGCAGCAGCTCTGCTCCTGCAGGCATGTTAATGGGTGGGTTTTCCCAGCCAAAGTCATGGTGGGGAGCAGAGGATTCGAAAGCCAAAGAGCCCAAGAGATGGAAGATTCTGTAAGCCTAAAGCTAATGCAGAAGAGCAGGGGTTGTACCCTCCTCTCCCTCAAGCCTATGCTGGTCATTCATTCCATCAATCAGTGGAGTGTGCATTGGGCAGGGACCATGCCTTATGCGGACTGTGCAAGGCATCTGAAGAGTGTTGAGTGGCTTGTGTTCCTAGAATGGATCACTTTGCTCACAAGAGACCTGTGAGACAAGTAACATCAGTATTATTATATCAGTTTTAATGTTGTGGAAACTGGGGTTTGGAGAAGTTGTCTCTTGCCCAGGATCACACAATGAGTAAATATCAGAGCAGGGACCTGCATCTCCATCTTCTAACTCTGGCCTTGGGGCTCCTTCCATTGTACTCTGCTGCCCCGGCTCATAATCTGACTGGAAGGACAGGGTGAATGTTCACGGAACAATAATGCGTGTGACAGCACATGATGTATTTCTATGGACTGATGATTGATGCTACAGGAATTCAGAGGAAGGGAGAACAAACATTGAAATATTTATTTATTTATTTAGACTTGTAAATATTTTGTAGAATAAAGAAAATAGATATGGATCAGGAATTATTGAGGTTTTCTTATTGCTTTTTTTCTCCAGGAGTAATACCTTTTTTTTCCCATGTATTTGGTTTCCTCCCCTCTTTTAGCTAACTAAAGGGAGCTGTCCTTCCCTTGTGCCTCAATGCTGTCAAAAAGAGTGTCATCTCTTACACAAACTTCCTCTGTGCATCCTTGATCTAGCCCAGCTGTTCTCCTTATCTTTATTTTATTTAGTGCCATTTTGACTTCTTGATGCAGGACATCTGGACTGACAGTAGAGGTCAAAAGTGATGACTCTGCTGCCCTTGATGGAGTAAAAAAAATGTCTGTTATAATAATCTTGACAGATTTTTTCCATTTTTCATCTGTTTATTGCTCTAGTTTCATCCTTAAATGTTTTAGACTTATTTGGGTTTCTTGTCAAACTTCCTATAAATTTTCTTTTTCTTTTATCACTTCTGTTTTATGAAATGATGCTTATTACCATTTCTCACCATCCTCTTCCATAAGTTTTAAAAATGAGTGCATGTTGGGCATCTAGGTGGTGCAGTGAATAGAGCACTGTCCCTGGAGTCAGGAGGACCTGAGTTCAAATTGGGTTTCAGACACTTAACACTTACTAGCTGTGTGACCTTGGGCAATTGCCCTGCCTTCCCCCCTCCAAAAAACAATGAGTGAATATTCTAAATCTAAACCAATATTACCCACAACTAACATATCTCTGCTTGGCAAAGGAGATCAATTGTTTGCTAGTTTGAGATTCTCTTTGTTTCTTTGTTATAGTGACTAATTCTAACTGGTTAAATTTATTTTAGAATTAATGATAATCTTTATCAATGTCAGTTCTGAAGCATTCCCCATTTTTCAGTATCAGTAAGTCATTTAAATATGTCAAGTTGGAGCTGTTTTAATTATATCTTCTCATTTTTATTCTTCTAATTTGGTATTGATTTTGGTTTCTGCTTTATAACAAGGATTCTTAACCAGGTTCTGTAGATAGGTTTCAGGAGGTCCATGAACTTGAATGGGAGAAAAATTTATATCTTTGCTTCAATATAATTGGTTTCCTTTGTATTTCTTTTATGTATTTCTTTTATCCATTTAAAAACAATATTTTTAGGAATCCACCGCTTTATCTGGTTGCCAGAGGGGTCCATGATCCAAAAAAAAGGTTAAGAACCTTTGTCCACAAATTCAATTGTCTGACTACATACATGAAAATGATTTGGAAATAACTCCTTTATCAGTGACCACTCACTATCTCTTTTAAGATAGAATTATTTTTTGTGATGCTATTCTGTGTTTCCCATGTCCAGAATCTCTCATTCCTCCAAATTAAATTCATATACTTAATTATATCTTTAATTACTTGATGAGGGACAGCTGAGTGGCACAGTGGATAAGAGGGCTGGGCCTAGAGTTAGAAAGACTCCTCTTCCTTAGTCTCAGACACTTAATTAGCTGTGTGACCCTGGGCAAGTCACTTAACCCTGTTTGACTCAGTTTCCTTATCTGCAAAATAAGTTAGGGAAGGAAATGGCAAACCATTCCAGTATCTTTGCCAACACCAAGGGAGGTCACAAAAATTCAGATGTGACTGAAATGACTGAACAACAACAATTACTTAACGACTTCATTATAAATTAAGTATAGGGAAGGATGGTAAAAAAATTATCAGAAAACATGAATAAGAAATGCAGGATGCCAGAGTAGACCATGTGACACTTGCAGCTTCCCTCATGTGTGGATCCCTTGAAAGCTGCCCCATGTGTGACATTTGTGGGGTCACCATCCTCAAAACCACATCACATGAGTTTCCATTGACATGTTCTTTCATCAACAATAAGAGGACACATTAGTTTAAAGCAGAAGATATTTAATAGCACAACAAAATAAGTGATAGGAAATCCCCTTTGCCCCATACACGTAAGAAAGAAGGGAAGAAACAATCGTTTATGAAATGCCTCCTAAGTTCTGGGCACTATGCCAAATACTTTACAAATATTATCTCATTTGTTCCTCACAGCAACCCTGAGAGATAGGTACTATTATTATCCTCATTTTGCAGTTGAGGAAACTGAGGCAGATAAAGGTTAAGTGACTTGCCCAGGGTCACACAGCTTGAAAGTGTCTAAGGCTAAATTTAAAATCAGGTCTTCTTAAGTCCAGACCCAGAACTCTGCCATCTAGCTACATAGAAGTATACATAGAAATACACTTAGAGATCACCACCAATGGGAGAGTGCTCACTCGCAGAGCAGGTGTTGCCAAGAACACACACAGTCAGGTAACACATAGAGAAAGGGATTCAAAGAGGAAACAGACATGGCTTTGAAATGTGCAGTTTTCTAAGTTTCAGCAGCTGTTTTCAAGGACTGGCAGGGTAAGCAGCCTCTTCTATCAATTACTTAGCATTTAGAAGCAAATCATCTTGGGGAGGTGGCTAGGTGGTACAGTGAATAGAGCACTGTTCCTGGAGTCAGAAGGACCTGAGTTCAAATCTGGCCTCAGACATTTAATACTTACTAGCTGTGTGACCTTGGGCAAGTCATTTAACCCCAATTGCCCTGTCTTCCTCCCTCCAAAAAAAAGGCAAAAAAAGAAGCAAATGATCTTGAAATGGAGAGTTAGATAGCAGGTATGGCTTCTTTACTGCTAAAAGGGGAGGGTAAAACCCAGTGTACAACTCATGTATATTGCAGGGGGATTCGTTGAAGGTTTTCATAGTCAGCTAGATCTCAGCTAGAAAGGACAGGAAACACGAAAACATCCAGGACCTCCTTACTGCTTCCAGGTTAAGTGATACGTTCCTCTGGGGTTCTAGAGCTCCTGATCCTCTGACAACTATCAACATATTCATACAAACAGCAGCATCCATATGGGGGTCACAGAATGAATTATTGGCAATAATACAATTTGAAGCCGGGTTTGTTCCTTCTTATATACCTCTTTAGTCATTTCTTGGTAGTCTCACTTTCCAATCAGCCTTAAAGATTTGGAAACACTAATTGGCCAGGGAAAATGTGACCGAACTCGTGGAGAGCCTGTTCTAAACTCATGACTACTCTTAGATAACTTGACCTTGGCAAACATTCAAGACCCTTCATGGCCTCAAATCCAGGTACATGTTATTCAGGGGAGAAGTTTATGATGATCAATTTATCATAATTAACATGACTGAATACATTCAGTGACCTTTAACCTCTATTTTTTCTCCATTTCCCACCAGGCTGCACTCCTGTGGACTTCTCCATCGTGCTCCAGAAGCCTCTTCATCCTGGGAGACAATGTCATGCCCAGAAGTCACATCTATGAAGTGCCCTCTGCCCCTGGGGCCCCTTCCTCTGATTGGAAGATGGAAGGCTCCTCCCAGAAGCTCCATTTAAGAGGGCACCCAGGCCAGTCATCTCCTCTTTTCCAAAAGGCTGCACTCTTATGGACTTCTCCATCACATCCCATTGCTCAGATCCTAGCTTCCTTTTTTGGTGTGGTCTTCCCCATTAGAATGTAAGCTCCTCAAGGGAAGGGACTGCCTTTCTTTGCTTACATTTGTATCCTCATACTTAGCACAGTGCTTGGCACATAGTAAGCACTTGTTGACTGAATGACTGACCTTGGGAAGAAATTATCTTTAGACAGTAATAATTATCTTATTAACTAATTAATTTCTTGGGAAGAAATTATCATTAGGCATTAATAAGTGTGCTGAGAATAATCTTGGACGCTAATGTTATTTTACAAAGAATGTTAATGTTGATATGATTCTGTTCCTCTAATCATATTTGGACTCATTTTTTTTTTTGCCAAAAGTCTCACATTTAGGGTACTAAAGTTGTTAATATTTACAGATTATCTATAATCTATGATTTTTAGCACCTTCTTCCCCATTTTCCACTATTCTGCCCCCATAACTAAAGAAGAAAATGGGTTGAAGGCCATTTTAGTGTGTTACCATGGCCAAGAGTATGGTATGTTACAATGGGAAAAATAACAGTGCTGAGGTCAGAGGACCTAGATTCAAAATACATCTGGCCTCCAATATGACATTGGATAAGTTGCTTAAACTTCACTGGCCTTTCTTCATCTATAAAACAAGAGGGTGGTATCAGATGACTGCTGAGGTCCCTTTAAATTCTAGATCCATGGTCCTGTGCTTCATCCCCAAGTGACCAGCCTATGGATGATGTGCCTTTCCATATGTACAGTGCTATGCTTGTCCTCAGAAAACAGTCTCTGGAACCATCTTTGAAGACTTTTCATCATGGTAGAACATACCCAAGTTTGTGCCCCACTGGCGTAGCCTTTGATAATGCAGCATCACCTCCACACAGTGATTAACAATCAGAGTAGGACCTTGTGGAGGTGATGCCGTAAGTAATCATACAGTATGATATGGTGACCAAAGAAGTAAATGGGATCTGGGGCTATGTGTGACAAGATATGGTATCCAGAAAAATTAAGGTGATGATCCCACTGCCCTGGCCTTGGTCATATCATGTCTGGAGTGTAGTGTTTAGTCCTGGTTATGGTGTTTTAGCAAGGGCATCGACAAGCCAGAGAATGTCCAGAGGAGCATGGGGTGGGGGCAGCTGGATGGCGCAGTGCACAGAGCACTGGGCTTGGAATCGGAAAGATTCATCTTCCTGAGCTCACATCTGGCTTTAGACACATGCTAGCTGTGTGACCCTGGGCAAATCACTTTACCCTGCCTGCATCAGTTTCCTCATCTGTCAAATGAGCTGGAGAAGGAAATGGCAGAGAGATTAGAGTTGTCCTGCTTAGCCATAAAAGGCCAAACAGGGGCAGCAGATGGAATCCACACCAAAGCAGATTTAGACTTGATGTAAGAGAAAATTTCCTAATGATTAAAGCAATTCAGATGGGGAGTTGGGTGCCTAGGAGCAGGTTCTTTCTCCCTGGATGAGCGGGCACGTGACATTCAGACAGAGGCTGGATTCTATGCCCTTCTGGCTCTGAGGTCCCGCTCCTCTGCTTCTGGAAGCTTGGGTTCTCCTCTCTGCTTTTTTATGACAACAGTCAGAGAGCGTTTGTCACGTGCTGACTGTGTGCCGGCCACTTTGCTAAGCGATAACCTTGAGCAGAGCATTTACCCTCTCTTAGTCTCAATTTCTCCATCTGTAAAATCACAAGGGGTTCCACTTCTTCTAGAAGTCTCTTCCAGCTCTGGCACGGCAACATTGCAGGAACTAAACGCATGGCCTATGTCTCCCACCTAGTGGTCAGAAGGGAGGATTACATCTGCTAGATCCTCAAACCAAGCTATTACTGAGGTTAATTCCTTGGACTGTCAAATATAAGGATACACTCCCCAGTCCCTGCTTTTCAGGGACCCCCTCGGTGCTGCCAGAATCCTGGGAGGCAATGGAGGCGGAGAAGTAATGCTACCAATTGGTACCATGAAAAGACCTGAGGCTCATTTAAAAAACCTTTCTCCTAAAACAACTTAAATGGAAAGAACAACAACAACAAAAAAAAATCAAAATGAAATTAAATCTGTAAAATGACAATGATAAAACTAGGCCCCAAAGAGGAACTATAGGAATACATCTTTCTTTGTATAAGTGGGAGCATGGGGCATTGCAGATAACATTAGGTTCAATACTGGATTCTGGATAGTTTTGCTGAACTTTTTTTTCCCTCTTTTTAATTCTTTGTCATAAGGAATATCTCTGGGAGAGGAAGAAATAGATTGGGAAAGAAAGTGACATAAAAAACAAAATCTGTTTTAGCCTTGACCTCATCCCTCTAAACATTACCATGGCTATATGCTTGAGTTGACAGGCATGGACCTTTCACCATACAAAGATGGCAGGCTTCCTACAGGCAGTCTCTCAGATTTGAAACTCCCTAACCTTTTTTTTTTTACTAAACTTTTTTTCATCTGAGCTAGGGCCTACTTCCATGTTATCTGTTTGGGGCAAACAACTGCCTTAGATATCTGATGATTCCACAATGTCATGGGTGGGAATATACTCTTTCACAAGGTACTCTTGCCTTACCTTATCATTTTGTGAACTCCTTACTTGTTTCTTTAAATAAATTTGCCTTCCTTTTAAAGCATTGCAAGTCTTCTGGTTCATCTTGAAAGAATTTCCTTTTGAAGGAAAAAGGATCCAAAGAGATGGAATTCTAACTTGTGACAGAAGATCGTAGTGTGAAAGGAAAGTGACATAGACAAGGAATGGAAAAAAGAAGGACCACTAAATATATGGAACTGTGTTAGGTATAAAGCTATCCCGATAGTGGGTGAAGTTGGACCTTTTAAGAAAAAAACAGCTTCTGGAGGGTTAAAGATTTATATTAAAAAATTCACAGGAACTGCTTAATGGTTGTTGAATTGATGAGCTAAAGCATGCCCAGAGGAGGGTTACCAGGATGGGGAGGGGTCTTGAGGTTATTTATATCTTCCAAGTTGCCTCACACATAGCAGACATACAATACATACAAGCTGATTCTTGATGGATTCTCAATTGATGGTGAAGGACTTTGAGATCATGCAATATGAGGAGCAGTTGTTTGTTCTGGACAAGAGAAATATATGAAGGGCTATGACCTGGAAGAGGGGGTTAGATTTGTTCTGTTTGGCCTGGAGGAATGAGTGAAGTTACAAAGAGACAAATTAAAGCCAGAAGCTAGGAAAACTTCCTAGGAAATGAAAGCCATCCTGCGGTAGCTGGCGGTGGTGGCGACGGTGGTGGCAGCAGCAGCAGAGGCAGTGGCAGCGCGAAGCCCTTTTTGAGTTAGCCAGAATTTCTGCTAAGGACTCCTGCTGAGGACTTCCAGGGGCCAGAGCTGCTGGGAGCACGCTTCCAGGAGGCTGGGTGGTTACTTTGAGTGGGGAGAGGAGGACCTTTGGCTGAGGTAGCCTGTTCTGTTTTAAAGGCTTGAAAATGTGGGTGCTTTCTACTTTATCTACCTGTGCCAATGTCATAACTACTCTGATGGCTTTCACTTTCTGGTTTTGGGACTCAGTCTTTTGGTATCTTAATAAATTTTCTAGTTTATTCCCCCATATGGCAAGCATGATGTATTTTGTGATGGATAATTATATCAGCATATACATGGAAAAACAATAATTGTAACTTATGAAACTTTTCTCAGTAGTTGAAGGGATTAGAAATATACATATATATATGTCTTTATATGAGGGTATGCGGGCATATGAATACATATGTGAATGTGTGTATATACGTTTACAGGTATACATAGATAGAGGGCACGGGACCAATTTAACAGGAAGGGATGATACTTAAAAGGCGAAATTAAGAGGTGAGAGGAATATAATGAGAGGAGATGGGGAGAGACAGAGTGGGGCAAACTATCTCATACAGAAGAGGCAAGGGAAAATGGTTACAATGGAGGGGAAGAATAGGAAGGAAAGTACAATGGGTTGCCTTGGTAGGTCATAGGATCATGGATAGACAAACAGATGGAAGGAACCTTAGAGATAGCCTAGTCCAACCCTCTCATTTTAAAGATGGGGACATTGAAGCCCAGAGAGATTGCCTTATCTGCCCAAGGTCACATAGATAGTAAGCAACCGATTCAAATTCAGGTTCTGTGACTCCAGACTTGGCGTTCTTTCCGCCGTACTATGCCACTTCCCTTATGTTAGGTTCCTTCTCACTGGAGGAGGAACTAAGCAAATGCTCGTGGCCACTAACCAGGTATGTTGTAGAGAGAGTATTTTTTTAGGTGTGGGTTAGACTAGATGACCACTAAGGTCCCTTCCAATTCTTTAATCCACAGTGATTAAAGGAGCAATATTAAGTTGAAGGGAAGCCTCTGGCAGTGTCCAACATGGCAGTAAGACCCCTGAGTCAGTGAGTCAAACTGGAAAATGCACCCCCTGAATGAGCTCAGCCCCAAACTGCATACCTAGTTCCTTGGACTCTTTGTATCTAATTTCACAAATGAGCTAATTATACCCTCCCAGAAGTAAAATGACTTGCTCAAGGTCATATAACCAGTTACTGGTACAGGGGGAGGGAAAGGTAATGAGTTCATTTTTGAACATGTTGGACTTAAAATGTATAGGGGGCATCTAGTCCAATAAGACAGAGATGCAAAACTGGAGGCCAGAAGACAAATCAATATAGAAATCATCTGCATAGAGATGATAATTGAATACATGGGAGTTGATGAGATCATCAAGCAAAATAGTAGAGAGGTAGAAGAGAAGAGGGCCCAGAACAGAGCCATGAGGAACACTAGTGGTTGACAGATTGTGGATGAAGAGCCGGCAAAGGAGACTGATAAAGAATAGCCAGAGGAGAATAGTTAGGAGATCCAGGAGAGTTCAGTGTCTTGGAAACCTAAAGAGAGGACATTATGAAGAGTAATCAACATATATGTATGTATACATATACACATGCATATAGGATCAACATGCATGCATACACATATACATATATGACCAACATATATGCATGTATGCATATGTTTTATATAATAAATGCGTATAAGTGCATGTATTGGATTTTTAAAAAATTTAATAGTATTTTTTCCAATTACATGTAAAGTCAATTTTCAGCATTCATTTTTAAAAGATTTTGAGTTCCAAATTTTTCTCCCTCCCTGCCTTTCCTCCCCCCTCCTCTAGATAGCAAGCAATCTGATACAGGTTATACATGTGCAATCATGCAAAACATATTTCCACATTAGTCATGATGTGAAAAAAGAAACAGAGCAAAAGAAAAAACCTCCAAAAAAAGTGAAAATAGTATGTTTTTTTCGGTATTCAGGTTCCATCAGTACTTTCTCTTGATATGGACAACATTTTCCATCGTGAGTCTTTTGGAATTGTCTTAGATCATTGTACTGCAGAGAAGAGCTAAGTCAATCATAGTTAATCATCAAACAATGTTACTGTTACTGGGTACACATATATTGCGTTTATATAGTACTTTAAGGCTTGCAATGGGTTTTATTTCATTTGACTTCAGATACTTCTCTGCCTTCTTGAACAGAACTTTAATCTTTTCTTGATGACTCTGGGAAATCTTTATAAATACACATTATTGTGTAATACTAGGACAGTGATGGATCCCAAGGCAATTGTGGTGCAATTTTTTCAACCAGAATCCCAAGCTCAATGCTCTGTTCTAATTGAGGCCCCAAAGGTATGTTTAATTGACCTGGATTCAAGTCCGTGAGGAAGACATCCATCTTAGGGATTCGAACCCAGGTCTTCCTGGCTTGAGGCAGCACCTCTATACCACCTCTCTATGCCCCAAACTGCCTCTCCCCAAATAACCACACAATCTAGATATAAAAGGCCACACCATTTTTTTTAATGGAAGAGGATGGAATAAGGTTTTAAGTTTCTAGCTTAACCCACATCTTTTTCAGATGACCTTATATTAAACCAGGTGTCCTCCATCTTTTGCCTGTGAAGCTAAATTTTTGAACCCAGTGTAACACTTTACATTTATCCCTATCATATGTCATCTTATTAGGCTTGGCTCAGCATTCTAGCCTGCCAGGATTTTTTTTTTTTTTTGGATCCAGGCTCTTCCATTCAATGTGTTAGCTATTCCTTTTCAGTTTTTTGTTACGTGTAAATTTAACAAGGATGTCACCTATGCCTTTATCCAAGTCATTCACAAAAGTTTTAACCATCATTAAACCAAGTATATCTCCTTGGGGCATTCCCATAGATGCCTTCTTCCAAACTGACAATAAACTATTAATCGTCCCCCTTTGGGTCTTTTTATTCAACTATGACGAGCCCACATCTATGATTTTTTTTTTCCAACAAGAATAGTATGAAAGACTATTAAATCATTTGCTAAAATCTAAGTAAATTCTATATATAGCATGTCCCTCACCTACCAGTTTAGTAATCATGTCGAAAAGGAGATGAGGTTAGCCTGGTACCTGTGCACATAAATGGATACTGTTAATATCACCTCTTAAGTTACAACTTTGGTAAAGTTAACAGGACACAAAATTAATCCACAAAAATCAATAGCATTTCTATATATCTGTATTTTACCACATAATCATCACCACAGTATATTCGTCACACCCTGTTTTTTTTTTAGTCCAAAACCTTTTGGTTTATACCAAAAGGTTTATAACCTTTCATCACATAATCATCACATGGTATAATTCTGTTCACTATGCTGCTTAAAAGGTAAACAGAGCAGAAATGTATTCACCAGTGGCATGTGGATATGTACAAGCCACCAGCCTAGGATGCTCAATGTAGGCATTGTCAGTATTCGATTTTAACATATATTCACGCGTATTCCACGCATCCTAATCTTGCACCAAAGACAGTTTAGTAATAAATAATTTTTAAGTAATATTGGCACAAATTTTTAAAAAAGCTTCACATAATGGTCACACCCCACTTTTTTTTTTTTGCAAAAATTGTCATAAAATCTTCATCGATTATGCAGAGAAAGAGCATAATTCAGGTTAAGAGCAAAATCCAGGAGGAAGTCACTAGAAAGGGAAGTACTAATCAAAATAACTACAAAAATTCTTAAAATATCCGGGAGTCAATTACCAAGGCAGACTAAAGACAGAGATACAAAGCAATCTTTAAGGAAATAAAAAACAAAATAATTGAAAGCATATTCTTAGATTGCACCAATAAAATAAAACTGGTAACATCCAAATTAATTTACATTTAATATTATACTAATCCAACTATCAAGTAGATAGTTTAGAATTAAATAAGAAGACAAAATTCACTTGGAGAAAGAAAAGATCAAGAATATCTAAAATCACTTTCAAAAGGGGGGATAGCACCCCCAAATATCAAATCGCTTTATAAAACAGTAGTCATCAAAACTATTGGATATTGGTTGAAAATAGAAAAATGGATCCATGAAACATTCTAGATAGGGAAGAATCAATAATAACTGAGCTCACTAATCAAATGCCCAATAATCATAAGGGCATAAATTACTTGAGGAAGAATTCTGTATTTGACAAGAACTGCCGGGAAAACTTTGAAGACAGTTTGACAGAAATTAGGTTTAAATCAACTTCTTATTCCTACTGCAATAGGATATTGAAAAACTATAAACTATTGAAAACATTAAAATTGATTCTGTATTGTTGATTTGTTGATCCTATTTACAAGTAATTGATTTTATTGCGTAATTGCATTTCTCCTGTAACTGCTTATGTCTTGGTTTTTTGTCTCCAAACTTAGTTCAGTTGGCCAGTACTGGGTTAAGTTTAAACATCCAGTCTTCTTGCCTGAAGGAATTTAACTAACCTTGGAGAATGTATGTGAACACAAGGGAGTTTGGGCCTGATAGCTTTACTCCACTAATCTATCCTTCAGCGATGTCTGATTTGCTATCCAAAAGTCTGGGCTATTATCTCACATCTGCACTCATACAACAAGCACTTCTTAGTCTTATGAGAAAAGAAGGGGGCACCATCGCTAGCCTCTAGTACCAAACTTCCAGCCAATCATTTTCCCTTTGTCTCAGCTCTGTAATCAATCACATTGCCCTCAATCCCATGATGGCATAAACCCTGTTCTGTTCTTTGTTCTATACTCCCCAAAACCTATAAAAGGGGAACTGTCCTTTTGCTTTGAATAAATGGAGGCAATCCCCTGACACATTTATTGACAGGTCCTGTTAATCAACGTAATTTTACTTAGAGATTTGCCTCAGTCTATCCTTCTAGTAAATTTTAATTACGACACTATTAACATCCATATGAAAGATTACATCAAATCACTTATAATAAATGCAATTTATAATAAATCAAAAGAACTTCCCTGGGGAAATTAGAAAAGAGGACAAAACATGCAAATAGTCAATATTGGAGTTACTAAGGAAAAGCAGGTATATTAACACATTGTTAATGGGGAACAATTTGGAATTGTTTTGTTTTATTTGATAACTAAAATGACCACAATCTTTGGTCCATTGCTAGGCACATACTCCCAAGTAAGTCATAGAAAGAAAGGTCCCATATACACCAAAATATTCATGGAAGCACTTTTTTACAGTAGCCAAGTATCTGCCCATTCACTAGAGGAAAGGCGGAACGAATTGTGAAAGAAATCGCGTGATGGAAAATTATACCATAAGAAATGATGAATACAAATAAGAAGCAGCATGAGAAAACATATTAACTGATGTAGAATGAAGTAAGCAGAACGAGAAAAACAATATACCCAGTGACTACAACAATGGAAATGGAAATCGCAACAAAAATTTGAATGCTGCGTAACTATGACCAAACTTACATACCTGAAAAGATGAGAAAATGCACCTCCCTCCTTTCTGCTAAGAGGAGGGTAACTATGGATATGAAACATGGTATATACTGTCAGACTCAGCTGATGGGTTACTTTTGTTCAATTTCTCTCCCTTCTCTCTCTCTCTCCCTTTCTCCCTCTCTCTCTCTCTCTCTCTCTCTCTCTCTCTCTCTCTCTCTCTCTCTCTCTCTCTCTCTCTCTCTTTCTCTCTCTCTCTCTCTCTCTCTCTCTCTCTCTCTCTCTCTCTCTCTCTCTCTCTCTCTCTCTCTCTCTCTCTCTCTTCTTTGTCTTTTTTCCTTTTCTTTTGTTACAAGAGATAGCACAGTAGGTAGAGTGGAAGCCATACACTCAGAAATTAAGGTAAAAAATGAAAGAGAAATAAATGTTTTTTAAAAGCAACAAAGAACAGAAACACATACAAAATCACCTATCCTAGGGGCATGAAATTTAAGAGAATCCAGAAACCAACTGCGTACTGCATAATTTCAACTATTAGTTGAGGACGATCTGAATTTTGGAGTGTGGGGCAGGTGTCCCAGTGCCCTCACTTAAGCCACAGCTTGTGATTAGGGCCAGGCCTATACCTATCCAGGGCTGTTTTAAGGACTAAATGAGAACTGGGCAGTCAGTGTGAAGATGGTATGTTCCTGGTTGCTTTGGCTTGGGCTTGTGAGTCAACAGCTTTTCACATACTTGAACAGCAGTCATGAAGAAGACAGATTAGACTTGTCCTGCCTGGCCCCAGAGGGGAGTTGAGAGCCAATAGGTGGAAATAACATGGAAGGCTGGTTTCCTGGAGGGGAAAGGAAGGGAATGAACATTTATATAGTGCCTGCTGTGTGCCAGGCATTGTGCTAAGTGCTTTTTACAAATTATCTTATTGCCTTTCTTTGTATCCCCAGAGTTAAGTATATCACATACCAGGCACTAGTCAGGCTCGCTGACTGACTAGATGACTTATTTTTAGACCTGTTTCAAATGAGATTCTCTGGACTCCCTTAACTACTTCATTTTTGTCCTTATTACCTCTTGATTGGACTATTGTAATACTCTTCTTAATTGGTCTCCTTACTCCAACCAATCAATCAATAAGAATTTTTAAAGTACCTACAGATAGCTAGGTGGCACAATGGATAGAGTGCCAGGCCTGGAGTCAGGAAGACCTGAGTTCAGGGGGCATCTAGGTGGCGCAGTAAGTAGAGCACTGGACCTGGAGTCAGGAGGACCTGGGTTTGGATCTGACCTCAGACATCTGACACAAAAAACTAGCCATGTGACCTTGGGCAAGTCACTTAACCCCAATTGCCCTACCTTCCCCCTCCAAAAAAAAAAAAAAGACCTGAGTTCAAATCCAGCCTTGGATACTTGACACTTATTTGCCATGTGACCTTGAGCAAGTCACCTAACCCCAATTGCCTCGCCTCTCCCCTTCAAAAAAAAAAAAAAGAAATGATCCCCCTAAACGGGGTCACAGAGAATAGAACAATACTGAACAACAACTTAACAACAACTATGTACCAGGAACTATGATAGACAGTAGGGTGCAAGATGGAAATATAAAATAAAATAAAATACACAGCTCCTGGTCTGAAAGAGCTTACATTCTAATGAAGGAAACAGAACATATGTGTGATATGGGGTATATATAACAGATTCAAGGTATCCTTAGAGAGGAAGGGCCAGAAGCTGAGGGAACCAGCTGCAGAAGGCGACATTTAAGTTTGAGGAAGTGTGAGCTAGTAGATAAGAGTATTGGACTTGGCATCTGGAAGATCTGGGTTCAGATCCTCCTCAGACACTTAGCCGTGTGACCCTGGACTTGTCACTTAAACTCTCCAAGCTTTATTTTCATTGTCTGTAGGATGGGAATAATATCATCTTCCTCACTTGGTTGATGTGAAGATGAAATGAGATGTCAAATATTTAGAAAATCTTTTAAAAGCTATATATAGGGGCAGCTAGGTGGCACAGTGAATAGAGCACCAGCCCTGGAGTCAGGAGGACGTGAGTTCAAATCCAGAATCAGACACTTGACACACTTACTAGCTGTGTGACCTTGGGCATATCACTTAACTCCAATTGCCTTGCCTTCCCCCCTCAAAAAAAAAAAAGAAAAAGAAAAAACCCTATAACCATATTAATTTGTACCAGAAACTGAGGGAGTGCCCATCAACTGGGAAATGTCTGAACAAATGATGGTATATGAATGGCTCCCTGTTACATCCAGGATCAAATATAAAATCCTCTGCTTGGTTTTTGAGGTTCTTTACCAGCCAGCCCCTTGCTCCCTTTCCAGACTCCCCTTCACATATACTCCATGACCCAGAGATACCAGCCTCCTCGTAGTTCCTCACACATGACAATCCCTCTTCAAACTACCAGAACTTTCACTGGTTGTCCCATGCCTGCCTGGAATGTCCTCCCTCCTCCTCTCCAGCTCTTGGCCTCTCTGGCTTCCTTCAAATCTCTCCTGAAGATTCATCTTCTGAACCAAGTTGGGAGGACCTTCCCAATCCTCCTTAACCTTAGTGCCTTCCGTCTGTGATTACCTACAACTTATTCAGTATAGATCGTTTGTACATAGTTGTTAGGATGTGGTCTTCCTATTAAACTGTGAGCTCCTTAAAAGCAGGGACTGCTTTTTGCCCATCTTTGTATCTCTAGAGTTTAACACAACACCTAGCACACCCAAATTCTTGTTGACTGACAATAAATGTGATGCAGTACTATTGTGCCATAAGGAATGATGAAAGGGATGGTTTCAAAGAGAGCTGGGAGGACTTGTATGAAGTGAGCAGAACTAGTACAATTTATGCAATGATTGCAAAAACAAGTAACTCTGAAAGACTTGAGAACTCTTATCAACTCAATGACCAGTCAGGATTTCAGAGGGCCTGAAGTGTGCCACTCATCCCCTAACAGAGAGATGATGGCCTCAGGGTACAGAATGAAATACATTTTTATGGACCAGGCCAATGAGGAAATTTGTTTTCCTTATTTATGCATATTTTCTATAAGACTTTGGTTGGTTTTTTCCAATGATGAGAGGTGATAGAGAGGGAGAGAAAATAGATTCTTAATTGGGAAAAAAAAGGTTTTAAAAAGATGAAATAAGCAAAGCTTTGGAGGAATCTAGAGATTCCTGATAAAGCAGGACCAGACCTCCGCAGCTTAGGCCTAGACCCCAAATACAGGGGGAGACAGATTTTTGTATATTAAATACAATTATTCAAATAAGGCCAATTAATGAAAAGGAAACAATACATTAGATAACCTGATGTCTGATTGGAGGAAAGAGTAAGGGCTTTCCAAGTTGGGAGGGGGAGAGTCAACAAGTACAATATCCTGAATTCAGAAAAAGAGGGTCCCACTCCCCTTAAGTGTTTGTAAACAATCAAAGGATTATGACTGATCAGTACAGGGTCAGTTTTCAGATAAGACATATGGGTTGTCTGAGATGTACAACTGTGAGAAAACTCCTTGCATCAGTACTTGGATCTGACTGGATTTCTGGTCAGCACAACATAGGTCCTTAATTAAGGGTCTCTAAGCAGCAGGAGAGGTGGTCTTTTCCAGCCAATCAGGGCTAGGTTCAAACAATACAATAAAATTTTCTCCCAATTGCTGCAATTAAATAATATTTTCTCACAAGACAGAATTTGGACTAGACCTATAGGTGAACAGAAACTAAGCTAGCTCCAGAATTGAATCACAAGATGGAATCAGTGTGGGTCACTCAATTACCACATTTAACCACTTACTGTTTTAATCCCCTTAATTCCTTTATTTTAAGAGTACATAGGGGGCGGCCAGGTAGCACAGCAAGTAAGAGCACCGGCTCCAGTGTTGAGAAGACCTGGAGATCGAATCCCGGGCTCGGACACTTAGCACCCACCCAGAAACACCTGGCCGTGTAACCTTGAGCAAGTTACTTAACCCCAATTGCTAAGGGGCGGCCAGGTGGCTCAGCGAGTAAGAGTACCGGCTCCAGTGTTGGGACAACCTGGAGATCAAATCCCGGGCTCGGACACTCAGCACCACACCCAGAAATAACTGGGTGAAAAAAAAAAAAAGAGTAAATAGGAAGGAGTAATATGCAAGGCTCAAAAGGTAGGAAGGAACCTGGTTGCAATGTTTTGAATGCCCTCTCGACCTTTCCCATACATACACCCTTCATAACTCAATAATCTTCCTAAGTCATGGCTCTGACTATGCCACTCCCCTTGCTCAAAAACCCTCAATGGCTCCCTTTGCCTCTAAGACAGAATGCAAAATCCTCAGGCTCACATTTAAAGTCTTCCACTATCTGGCTCCAGCCTACCTTTCCAACTCCTCCCCTTGTTTTCCCTCCCCAGTGTTTGGAATGCACTATCTCCTGGTCCTTGTCTGCTTCAAATTTCAGCTCAAGAACCTTCTCCTCCATGAAATCTTCTGTGATTTGCTCTTCCTCCCCACTCCCACCCTACCAATTTCTAAATGTTCTCCTCATCATATCTTACAGCTCTTCAACTGGATCATGCCTTTGCCTTCTTCACTCCCTACCCTATACTCACCTGTCCACTAAAGATGGGAACTGTCCTTTGTACCTAGCATGTAGCTGGTGGAAGTAGAAATACCTACTTGTAGAATGAATGAACAGGTATGCCCAGAACAGCCTTTATGCAAAATGGGGGCTTCTTTAGTGCCTGGTGCAGATGGGCTTCCCTCACTATGAGTCACTTCATAGCCTAGAACCGTATCTCACATGAAAAATGAGTCAACGATCTGTTGACAAGTAACCTGGGAGTTTTGGCAGGGAACAGATACCATCATCCTATCCCAGAGTCAGTGCCCAATGATGGAGCAAAGTAAGGATTCTCAGAATAAGGACATTGCTGATAGTTGTTTAGTTATATTCTCAATTCCCGTATGTTTTAATTTGGTTAACTAGACTTGTCTGCCTGTAACAAAGGCCTGACTACCTCTCAAGGTTTGAATAAGTATTAAGCACCTCCTCTTCCCCTGTTCCACCACTGACTTTTTAATGTGGCTTATTTACTATCTATTTCTTCCCTTTTCCTCTTTTCTCTGATGAGGTTACCTCTGGTAGCACAGAGAGTATTCCAGCCTTGTCTGAGGTCCCAATCAGCTTCCTCTGGAGAAAATTACTTCAAACCCATCCCAGAAAGGAAGGTGAACAAAGAAGCCAAAGCCAGGGAGTTGCCATCATTAAAGGAAATTTATTGATTAGAAGGATAATTCCTTCTCTGATACCGATTGAAAAAAATCCAAAACAAAACAAAAAAGCTAAGGTGAGAAACCCAGTATCCAGCACCATGGGGACTTCCCTTTCTGTATGAGCCTGGTATCTTTGCCTGGTTGAGAAGATGCCAATAGCCAACCAGACCCAGGTGATGTTCCACATTGGTGAAGGCATTCAACAGATCACTTTCTTCTTCTTTATAATACGCACTTCTCAATGCCTTTATGCCAAAGAAGAAGTGGAAGAAGAGTTGTGGGGCTGATCAGCAAAAACTGGCTAAGAAACAGAGCTCAGAAGTCCCAGGAATAATGGTATCACACCACCCTGTTGATGATGGTTCCCAATCCTTCAACCTCACATTGGACTTCATCTCCTTTCTGTAACAGAAAGAGTAGTCACCACGTGATTAACTGTCTTTCTATTCTGGAACCACCTCTGCTTCTTTCCTTGACTCACAAGCACTACAGATAAAGGACACAAGGGATTCCCTTGATGAGGTATGAGCCAGAAATCAAGGAGAATTTGAGGCACTCTCTGGCTTTTGCTCTATTTCTACCACTCAGCTAACATACCTTGAGAAACACTGGGGGTTTCCTAAACACACCAACACCTGGTGGGGTCCCAGTCAGGAAGACATCCCCGGGATACAGAGTGACGAATCTGTAGGAGGGCAGGAGTCAAGGTTAAATTTCTTTGGCCTCTCAGGTTCAGGGTGAGAAGAGTCAGGCTCACTGAGAGGGAGTGAGAATGGCAGGGAACAGACCAGCTGGGATAGTGCTATCTCCCACTCATAAAGCTGGGATAAACAAAGCACAGCTCTACTTACTGTGAGACCCACTCTATCAGTTCTTCTGTCTTAAACACCATTTGGTTGGTACTGCTGTTCTGTACTACCTCCCCATTCACTCGGCAACAGATCTTCAAGTTGTGCGGATCTGAAATGATAAGTATACCTTCAACACTCAGGATCCTTTCTCTGTCAGAAAGAGAATTATCCACACTTCACAGATGGGGAAACTGAGGCATATAAAACTTAAGTAGCATATCCAGGGTGACACAGTCCTCAACATCTGCTCAATAGTTTCTGTGTGCAAAACAATGTATTATGTTTAGTGAAGAATTATTTTTTTCAAATTAGAGGATTTACACCTTGCCTTCAAGACTAGCAGCAGACAGATCAAATATAATAACTTAAGAATGCTTACACATCATGAAAGACAAATTAAGAAGAATGCATCATTTATCAGGTGACCATTTTACTTAAGTGAACTTTTCAGATATCTGAATTTACTCCTTTTAACTTTTTTCTTAACTTTCTTAAATGGATATCTTTCTAAAACTTTTCACACACTTTCATTAACACAGTACAGTAAACATATTTTCAACTTTTTTCTTTATGACTCAATTACTTTGCCGTAAAATGATGAAGGCCTCTGTACTGCTGATGTATGGAAAACTCTTTGCTCCTTTATAAAGTAAACTGGCCAAGAGAACTGTGTCTTCACAATTCTTTGTCTACTTTCCATAGTTCTTGAGGTACCAGTGCTTCTCATCTGTGACTGCCTTATTACCCACAAAAGTCTGAGGGCCAAGTGTGGGTCCACACATCTCTAAGTGCACGGGCTCAGTGACAGCCATGATTCTTCAGGTTGCTTCCTTGCTCATGATTGTGTTCCAGAAAGGTACACTAGTCTTCTCTCCAGAGAAGTGGGACATTACTGTAAATTCACATAGCACCTGGATGATAGTGTTGGATTAAAATCCAAGTCTCATCAACTCCAAGTCCAGTGCCTGATCCAGCATGCACAGGTGACACATGGAAGGAATGATCCTGAAAGCCAACAAGGACAACGGGAGAACTTCCTGAAAAACCATCCCCCTAAGACCCCTGCCTCTGACACCCAGGCTCTCTGGAGTTCTGCCTTGGCCTACAGAGCATAATGGTCCAGTCAGAATGCATTCCTTCAAACTAGAGTAAAGGGGAAAGGGAGAGAAAGGAGAGGCCCAGGGGTTCAAAATCCAGGGTCCTACCTGCTACACAATCTTTGGTCACCAAGGCAGGACCCAGAGGGCAGAAGGTGTCGAAGGTTTTTCCAAGCAGCCACTGCTTCCCATTGCGCTTCATTTGCCAGTCACGAGCACTCACATCGTGTGCCACAGTGAACCCAGCCACATGAGCCATGGCATCTGTGGCCTATGGGGGGGAAGTCTGTATGAAGGTAGGCTAGGGGAAATCCCAGCTAGACTGGAAAGGGACAGAGACTGTGACTTAAACGCTATAGGAAGCTCCGCATCTTCTTTACAACTTTCAGAGAGGCTAACAACTCGCCCAGGGTCACAGGCCTTCCTGGTGTCATGGTCAGCTCTCCACCCCCTCTGCCATGCCGCTTCACCAGTGGACCAGAGATCAGGCCAATGCTCCTGCTCCTGACATTTGGCTTAACTGGAGCTCTGCCTTAGACCAAACCACAGCAAGTCCCTAAGGAGGGGGTATAAGGCTAAGTCGGAGACAGCAGACATCTTGAGACTAGTTATATTCCTGCATGCAACACCTTGATGTCAAGGCTAGCTATTCTCATCTTTGAGGAAGAGAATGATTAGGATTAATAGCGACCAAGTAACTCGAGCCTCTCTGTTCTACTCATCTATCAGGGTTAGAGAGGGCCTGCTTAGCCTCACATACAGTCCCAGCTCTATTACCTTAATATGTTTGCCTTTCTTTCCAATGACAAAGGCCAGTTCCACTTCCCAGTCCACCTCCTGTAAAGTAAGAAAGCAGAATTTTGAGTAGTGGCACTTCCGTTGGCAGTATTTCTATTTTCTGAAACCCTGGGGAAAAGCCTAAGGGGTAAGGTTTTAAGACAGTGGTATTCAAAGTAAATAAATAATAACAACAACAAACAATTGTCCCTATTTGTAATGGTGCTGTGAGGTTAAAAGCCTATTTCTATTCCCTGAAGCCCTTGGAAGACTTGTGATCTGAAGTTAAGAGGCTGAGGCACTAAGACAGTGGTACTGATGGCTATCTGGCCACATCCACAGTCACCCATCAACCAAAAGGACCTCAGGACTCTGAGACAGAGGCAAGTCCCAAGGAGGAATTCTAAAACATGTTCTGAGCAACAGTAACATCAAGAGAACAAAGTGAGAGCCTCCCGCTGTGACTACTTTGAAAGACAACACATATTCAGGTGAATAAGTTCTATCATGCTCCCTAAAAGTCAGCCTCATGTCACCCTTCAAAGGCCCTGTAGAGTATTGTAGAGAACACAATAATAGAGCTAATTCAGAAATGAACAATCTTGAGCTTCAGGTTACACGTGTGGTTTAATGATCACTGTTCTAAGACCAGAGAGCTCTTCAAATTGGACAGGCTAAGAAGGAAAGCCTAGGAAAGGATGGAGTTAAATTCTTGGGCAGGGGATGGAATTTTGTGGTGAGGTGGATGGGCAAAGGCAGGAAGTCAGTGTAAGAGGGGTACAACATTTACTTTGCTCTTGGGAGGCAGGACGATGTCATCATAGGGCCCCACGATAGAGCTACCAAACTTGCTGAAAATGATGGGTTCCGTGGGCACTGGCACGTTCTGTTCCTTGCAGTGGTCCACATAGTTCATGCCCACACACACTACTTTGTCTGGTTGAGTGATGGGGGCCAGAAAAGTAACCTCTGACCGTTTCAGAACTGGCTGTTTAGATTCCAAAGCTCTGCAGAAAATAAAACAGACACAGCGAGTAAGAGCACTGGCTCCAGTGTTGAGAAAACCTGGAGATCGAATCCCGGGCTCAGACACTTAGCACCCACCCAGAAACACCTGGCCGTGTAACCTTGAGCAAGTTACTTAACACCAATTGCTTAGGGGCGGCCAGGTGGCTCAGCGAGTAAGAGCACTGGCTCCAGTGTCAGGAGGACCTGGATCAAATCCGGGCTCAGATACTCAGCACCACACCCAGAAATAACTGGCCATGTAACCTTGAGCAAGTTACTTAACCCCAATTGCTTTAAAAATAAAAAATAAAAAAATAAAGCAGAAAGGTTGAAGGAAGACAGTGAGGAAGTCAGGAATAGAGTTCTATTTCCAGAAGAACTTTTCTTTGCCACCATTTGATTTTAAATGTTACACCTATCAATAGAAGTTTCCATGTGAAATATTCAAATTTATAATAATTTCATTTCCCTAACCTAATCCCTTTAATCTAAACATCTCGAAGTACTTTATGGACCAGATCCCAAGGGGCTGAGGGTGAGCCAGAAAAGCTTATCTTGACCCTTGTACATAGATTTCACTTGGGGCCTTAGGGTCTGAAGGACCTTTCAGGAAGAAATACTATGGTAAAAGGTAGATCTAGCTTTACTTAGGAGAGAGTGAAGGGGTATCTACCATAACAAAATCATGGTAAAACAGATATTTTCTTTTTTTTTTTCTTTTTTAATAAGCAATCGGGGTTAAGTAACTTGCTCAAGGTTACACGGCCAGTTATTTCTGGGTATAGTGCTGAGTATCTGAGCCCGGATTTGATCCAGGTCCTCCCGACACTGGAGCCAATGCTCTTACTCGCTGAGCCACCTGGCCGCCCCTAAGCAATTGGGGTTAAGTAACTTGCTCAAGGTTACACAGCCAGGTGTTTCTGGGTGGGTGCTAAGTGTCTGAGCCTGGGATTCGATCTCCAGGTCTTCTCAACACTGGAGCCGATGCTCTTACTTGCTGTGCTACCTGGCTGCCCCTAAAACAGATATTTTCAAGGAAAACAGATACTCTATATACCTAGATGCTGCCCCCAAGCCCTGCCTCTTCTTGCTTCGCAAAATCTCCCTAGACCTCAGATACAATGTTATGCATACAGAAAAGAACAAGGACCAAGCCATTGCAGTGCAAGTAACAGAGCTACAGAAATTTTAGCCAGAGGGAAGAGAGTAGGATTGGACACACACACACACACACACACACACACACACACACACACACACACACACACACACACACACACACACACACACACAGGATTAAGAAAGGCAGGAAGAAAAGATTCAGGTATAGGCAGGCTATTTCTCTGCTGTCTTGTCATCTTCCCTCCAGGCTGCAAATGTGGATGCTGCATGCCCCACTCTGACTCTGTTCATAGCCTTCTCTATCCATACTTCTCCCTGGATGACATCACCTATTTGTGTGGCTTCAATTATTACCTTTATGTAAGTGAATATTTATCCCCTCCCTCAATGTCTCTCCTGAGCTCTAGGCTCAGTTTTCCAATTGTTTATCCACCTCTATTCCTGTCTCTTGCCTTGATGCTCTCCTTTCATTACCATTTCAACCACACTAAGTCAGGATCTCGTTTTTCTCTCTTTTTAGGTTTTTGCAACAGTCTATTTTATCTTTCTTACTTCAGGCTGTCCTCTTTTGAATCTAGCCTTCACACTTCTTCCAAAGTAATTTGTATAATTGATTACTTGGAGCATGTCACAACTCTAGTTTAAAAAAAAAAAAGTGACTTCTCAATGCCAACCCAAGTACAATATAAAATCTTTAGCCTGATAGGCAAGGCCCTCCACCATCTGACTCCAAGCAATGTTTCCAGCTGTGACTCCTAATGAGCTGCTCTCTGCCATTCATCTGCTCTCTGCTCCCTTCTGGCTCTTTTTCCTTGCTTTCAATATCCCCCATGCTTATAATGGACACAAATTCCCAGCCTGCAACTTCAGCTTGTGAAGTTCACCATTTTCTTTGAGTCCAAACTCAGGGACCGCCTCCTCAAGAAAGCCTTCTTTTCTCACTCCTGTTCCGTCTCTCAAACCTCAAATTTCTCATGGCATGTTGTCTTCCCTTAGCTAACATTCTGTGATGTGGGGCTGTCATAACCTCCTCAGGTGAACACAATGCTTTGCACAGAACTGTCATTTAATAAACATTTCACAATAGCAAACAATCAGTAAAAAGTAAATTCCTTTATCTTAATTCTATTCATGGAGAAGTTGAATACTCCTTGCTCTTCCTTGTGCTTTCAGGCTCTCCATCGATCACCATCGCTCAGTAACATCTTTCTTTGAGGTTCTCATTTATCACCTAATCAAGATTCTAGTGGCTATTTATCAATCTCCAGGACACTGTCCTTCCTTCCACAATGACATCAGATACTGCCCTCATGCTAAAACACTTCAACATACATACTGCTATGCCCTTGAATACCCCCTCGCAACCTCTCAGTTCCTCCATTCATTTATTTCTCATGACTTACTCTTTTACCCCACCACATGCCCTTGATCTTGCCATGACCCACAAAGGTACCACTGCCTCGGTCATGAACTCTGGAATTCCTTTATCTGATCACAATCTGCTGTCATTCCATCACTCCCTCTGCCCCGTGACCCCAAAGCTTGTATTTCATCCTCACCACAACCTCTAATGTTTCCATTCCTTGCTTCTTTCCCTGTTCATCAGCTCAGCACTGGTTACACTCTCCTCCTTTACCCCTTAGTGACCCAGTTCAACTCCACATTGTTCTCTTCTAAAGCCCCTCGCCCCTTCATCCAAGTAAGGATCTTATCCTACAAAGCCTTAGTCTAGGATTACTCCTACCAGCCTTTGTTCCCACTCACATGCTGCTAAACAAATATGGAGAAAATGACAAAAACATGCTGACTGGATCCACTACAAATTTATGTTACATAATCTCAACTGGGCTCTCACTACTGCTAGGCAATCCTTTTACAACTCCCTCATTGACTCACTATCCCACTTACCAGTGGCATTTAACCTTTTTAACTTTCCTCAAACTCCCCATGGCTCCCACTGCCCACCTAAGAACTTTACCTATCTCACTGAAAAAAACCAAGGCCATTCACCATGAGTTTCTACTACCCTCCTCCCTAATCACAAATCACAAAGATGCCTTCTGCTACATTCTCCTCCTTCACCCATTTCACAAAAAGAAGTGGCCATTCTTTTTGACAAGGCAAATCCCTCTACAAGCACAAGTGATTCCTTTCTCTCTTTTCTTGTCCAAAAGATTGTCTCCTCTACGATCCCCACTCTTTCACCAATTTTCAATCTCTCATTGTTCATTGGTTGTTTCCCCACTACCTACAAATAGCCCATCTCCCCCATCCTCAAAAACATCTCCCATTCCATCCATCCATCCATCCATCCATCCATCCATCCATCCATCCATCCATCCATCCATCCATCCATATCTCTCTTCCATAATTTCTTCTTCTTTTTGTGCCTAAACTCCTTAAGAAAGCCATCAACAACTGATGCCTCTACTTCCTTTCCTCTCACTCCCTTAACTCTCTGCAGTCTGGTTTCTGAGCTCATCATTCAAATGAAACTACCCTTTCCTTGATATTCTCTTTTCTCTAGGTTTTTGTGACATTGACCTCTCCTGATTTTTCCTCTTACCCATATGACTGCTCCTTCTCAGTCTCTTTTCCTAGACCTTCTTCCAGGTTCATTAACTATGGGTGTCCCCCAAAGCTCCAAAAGGTCCTTTTCTCTTCTACATCTATTCTATTTCACTTGGTGACTCATAAGCTCCCATGGATTCAAATATCATCTTTATGAAGATGATTCTTAGCTTTTCTCCCAAACCCTCCCCTCGTCCTAACTTCCCTATAACTATGGAGGGGAACAGCATCCTCCCAGTCACCCAAGCTTACAACCTAGTGTCACCCTAGACTTCTCACTCTGCACCCATCCACTTTGCCCCATATCCAATCACTGCCTCTTTCTGTTGCTTCTACCTTTGCAACATCTCTCATATATGCCTCTTCCTCTCTTCTGACACTGCCAACACCCTGGTCTAGGTCCTCATCACCTCACACGCGGACCACAGTATAACCCTGCTGGTTGGTCTCCCTGCCCAAGTCTCTCCCCACTCTATTTCATCTTCCACTTGGCTGTCAGATTGATTTTCCCAAAGTACAAGTCTCTTCATGCCACCTCTTCCCCCACCTCCAGTTGACAAATCCCAATGCTTTTGTATTACCTCCAGGATCAAATATAAAATTCTCTGTTTGGCTTTTAAAGTCCTTTATAACCTGGCCCCTTCCCAACTTTCCAGGTTTCTTGCATCTTAGTCTCTAACACATCCTCTGTGATCCAGCCACACCTGCCTTTTTGCTGTTCCTCAACACACAATACTCCATCTCCCAACCCCTACTTCTTCTGTGGATGTCCGCTATGCCCAGAACTCTCTCCTTCCTCATCTCTACCTTCTGGCTTCCCTGGTTTCCTTCAAGTTGAAGCTAAAGTCCCATCTTCTCAAGAAGTCTACCTCAGTCGTCCTTAATCTCTGTGCTTTCCCTCTGAGATCATCTCCAACTTGCCCTATACACATCCAATCTGTACAGAACTACTTACATTGCTTGCATGCTGCCTCCCCCATTAGACTATGAGCTCCTTGAGATCTAGGCCATGTTTTTGCCTTTCCTTGTATCTTGAATGTTTTGCAAAGTGTATGGCACATAACAGATGCTTAATGAATACTTACTGACCAACTGAATTTATCTCTGGTCTTAGTCAAGAAAATAAGAGATCAAAAAGGAGCCTTAACTTGGATTTTTAGTAGTTTCATACTGATTCTCAATGAAAATCTCTGCTTTTTTTGTCTAGTCTAATCATGCTGATAGACATAACAGAATTTTTTATTTTATTTTTTACCTTTTTGCCACAGAAAGGGCAGATTCTCCTTGTTCCAGGAACTCCCTCATGGTCTTGGGCAAGCTGGGGTCAAAGGCACTGAGGTCAATCACCCCACCACCATCCTTCTCCTCTAGTCCCAGGTGAGGCCCTTTCAGGTGAGGGGTTTGGAACTGGACCAGTCTCATGCCTCTGGAGATCTGACAGACCACCTTATGATTCTGCAGCAGAACTTTAAGGAGGGTTCTTGAAACAGGCACCAACATCAGAACCTATAGAGGAAATAAAGTAAAGAAAGAAATAGAGAAAGAATAGATAGAACAACCAGACCAGTCACTTAATGCTATAGTAGCTAGTAATTTATTAAATCACCAAAAACTAGAAAACAGTCTATATCCTCAAAGGGTGGTAGGTAAGATAAGACAAGCATACATGAAAGAAACTAGAGAACAATATAAGACAATACATGACTATGTGACAGATTGTGTGGTAAAGTGGGAATTGAGAAGTGAAGAAGCTGGTGGGGCAGGCTTCAGGGAGAGACCCAACACTTTCTCTTAGAATGGAAATTAAGAATCTACATTGGGTGACGTGGGAAAAAGCACAAAGACAGAAAAAAGTAAAGTATATAGGACAATGAAGAAGTAACCTAACTGGAATAATGTCGTATTTCACTACCTGGAGAAGATGATGGTTGTCTGCAAACTTAGAGAGTTTATCATGTATTCCCTCTTCTAAATTATTTATGAAAATATTCAAAAGACCAGTTCTAGCACTTATCCTAGGGGAATCCCATTACTTTTACTTCTCTATCCAAAGAATGATTCTTTTGTCAGGGCCCCATCCATGAAAAATATTTTCTCTTGCCCTCTCCAAATTCCAGCTACTCAACTTTTGAAAATAGCCTTCAGTACAAAATCTGGTCAAGGCTTTTGGGAAATCTAAGTAAATTTCATTCCTTAGTTTTGTATGGCTCACATATTTATCCACTCCCTTACAGAACACTAGGACATTAGTCAGGCATGATTTCCCATTACAGATTTAAGCTCAGTTAATGACTAATGAGGCCAAGGACAGTAGTTTGATCCCTGTGCAGACAAGGCAGTTTTACGCAAATGACTGCACTCCTAACTACAGTTAGCTGTCCCACTGGACAAAAAGCACACCAGAAAAGAGAGATGTTTCCATATTAGAAAAACTCAAAACCAAAAAGTTTTCTAACTGATGACCCACACTTTTACAAAATATTTAATAATGCTGTGCTGCACAGATGCTTTGCTCTCATAAAGTTCCCAGGAGAATGTAAAGATGAACATGGCTGGGAAGTTGGATGCACAAGGGCTTGCAGCCCAGCTTGCCTTAAATGCAAGGTCAGCAATATGCTCTAACCACCAGCTCCCTTTATGCCAACATCTCTACACAGAAGGGAAACTTTGTTCAAAGTTCTGGGATAAAACAGAATCAGTTGCTACCAAAGGTACCCAAACTTAAAAGCAACCTTTTTCTTCTTCTTTTTTTCAGCCCTATACCTTCTTCCTCAGTCCTTTCCATTCCTTCAGCCACCTCCTCCTGGCCACTCACCCTGACCTTCTCCCCAAGGTCCCTTCCAACTTTAAATCCTATGGTAACTGACATTATATAGTTCTTTGAAGTTTGCTAAGTGCATGGAGTTTCACAACAAGCCTGTGATCACTACCCGGTGTGATTTAACTGGACCTGTAACTTCTTCAGACTAGAACTTCCTCTACCAACAGAGGTCTGAACTTTCTTCGTAACTTATGGTCTTAAGGAACTGCTTGGGGGGCACTGAGAGGTTACACGAATTGTCCAGGATCACCCCACCAGTGGAGTCACGCTAGACTCCTGCCAGGGCTCCAGGGGGGCCCAGAGGGGCTAAGTGACTTGGCCCTGATCATACAGCTAGGGTCAGGGCCTGGATTTGAACTCAGATCTCCCAAGCCCAGCATTCTTCCTAGGCTCCCCTTGAGCTTCACTTCCCTACACCGACCCCCACCTTCCCAAGCACTGCTGGGGAGAGGGTCTGTTCGATCACAACCAGCGGTCCGGCCTCCCCTCCCAGGGAAAGGGAAACAAGTGTGGTGGTGGAAACTGGGGCACAGGCGGAGTAGCCAAGAGCCTGGCCCCTTGGGGTTTCAGTGCTGACAATTCAAACTTGGGGTGACGGTGAAGGTAGGGAGCAAGGGGGAGGGGAAGGAGAAGGGGCAGGGGCGGGGATATGAGGAAAGGGCCCGAGGTGGGGGCGGGGTAATGGAGCAAGGTCATGGGGTGGGGGCGGGGGCACGGGGAAGGAGCAAAGGGCAAAGGTGAAGACATAAGGCAAGGGCACGGGGTGGGGGCGGGGGCACGGAGCAGGCCGCCCTCTCGTCTTCCTGCCCCAGACTCAGAGGGAGCAGAGAAAGCCAATCTTACCTGGCCCTAGGCGGCAGCTTCTGCCTCTCAGGCGCACTGCGATGACGTATTTATGCAAGGTCGGGGAGGGAGAGGCCCAGGGTCGCTGGGGGCAAAGGCTAAAAGGTTGTGAGAGCGGGACCTTTCTGGGTAACCACTATCAACAACTCCCGCACGCCAGAACTACAACTCCCGAGAGGCTCCGCGCTTCCTCCCGAGGCTCCGGGCAAGACTAGCCAATTGGAGGCCGGGAGGGCGGAGGCCTTCTCAAACGTCACCGCTCCTCCTGAGCAATGAGAAGGCGTTTCGTCATTCCCCAACCAAGTATCCTGATGCCGCCACCTGCTCCTTTGTTCGAGGTTCGGCCAGGTCGCTGGATCTCTGACCACGAAGGGCTGAGCTTCCCCCGCCAGCATTAGTTAAGCTCTTCTTGTGTAGAGAAACCCAAAACTTAGATAAGACGGTGTCTGCTACTGACACACACCTTTGAGAGGTCCCTTCCAACTTTGTTTTAGAGAAGAGGTGCTGACTTGTATCTGTGGAGGGAACTTACCACACCTGTATAATCACAGATCCGTATGAAAAAGACAAACGCACCCGCGCGCTTGTTAAACTACGAAATAATTCATTATATAATAAGTGCATTAGAGAGGTGCAGGAGCGTGGGGGAGAGCCACGTGTAGTCTCAGGGCAAGGTTGTTAAGTACTTGAGGGGGGGGAAGGGTGTCTGAGAAAGTTTCATAGAGTTGGTGACATTTCAGCACAAATCGGCTTTTAATAAGCCTGTGGACATGATGAGAGACATCCTGGTCTATAAGACAGAAGGCTGGCCTTGGAGTCAGGAAAGCCTACCAGTGACGCAAACTAGTGGAGTGACCTTGCTAGCAGCTCTTTAGGACTAGGAGCAGACGATCTGCCTCAGTGGGGG
>NW_027187378.1:24520969-24583113 GCF_028583685.1 Petaurus breviceps papuanus | reverse complement strand
GATTCTACCCCAATCCCCTAAATATAGGAAAATAAATGCAAGATAACTTGTATTAAGGTAACTCGAGGAAGGAACAAACGCTAAGGAGGGAGGGAGGTTTGGGAAGGTTTGCAAAGAGCCCGGGACCTGAACTGAGTGAACCCCAAAGCATAAGGATTCTCATGTGTGAGGGCAGGGGTGGGATGAGAGGAATTCGTGAGTGCCAGGTATGAGGACTGCTTGGGGCAGATGAAAGGAGACGGGAGACAGAATGAATTTGGAGAAGTGATTGCTTGACTAGAACTCAGAAGCCTTCCTCAACCCCTCTTTATTCCAGTATTTTTCCTCTGTTTATTTCGTATTCTTGCATATAGTTTTTACATAGATGTTTTCATGTTGTCTTCCCCTATTCGATTGTAAGCTCAGTGAGGGCAGGGACTATCTTTTGCTTCTTTTTGCATCCCCAGTAGTAGGTGCTGGATAAATGTTTATTAATTTTATATTGATCGATTGATATTGATTGCTAATGGGGAAAGGATTGGGTTTGGAATGAGAAGATGTAGATTTGAACTTTGAGTTGGCTGCTTCTTCCTCTGATCCTACCATCACCTCATGCCTGGACTGTTACAACAGGCTTCTGGTTGATTTCCCTGAATCAAATCTCTTCCTACTCTAGTCTGTCTTTTACTCAGCTGTCAAGCTGATCGTCTGACTGTGTCTACTCAATAAACTCCAGTGGCTCCTTATTACCTCAAGGATCAAATACAAAATCCTTTGTTTGGCATTCAAAGCCCTTGAAAACTTGGCTCTCTTCTACCTTTCCAGTCCTCTGACCCTTCTTCGTCCTCCCTCCAAACAAGTATACAGTGAGACAGTGACACTGGCCTCCTTGCTGCTCCACAAACAAGATACTCCCATCTCTTGACTGGGTATTTTCACTGGCTGTTCCCCATGCCTGGAATCTCTCCCTCCTGATCTCCCTCCTCATCTCCCTTTGCTGGCTTTCCTGATTTCCTTCAAATCCTAGCTTAAACCCTGCTTTCTGCAGGAAGCCTTTCCTGAGTCCCACTTAATGCCTTCCCTCCACTGATTATTTCCAAGTTATCTTGTATGTAGCATCTCTGTACATAGCTGTTTTTGTGTTGTTTCCCCCAATAGGTTGTGAGCTCCCTGAGAGAAAGGACTGGCTTTTATACTAGTGCTCACCACAGTGGCACTTAACAAATGTTTATTGATTGCTTATTGTTTTTAATTTTTAAATTTATTTTTATAAGCATTTATTATTTCTCCTCCCTACCCCCTTTAAAAAAAGAATGTTTTTTTTTTCTAAATGAAAAAAAAAAAACATCATGACAAATATGCACAGTACAGCGAAACAAACTCCGACATTGGAAATGTCCAAAAATGCAGGTCTTCTTGTTCATCTTAAGCCCATCAATTCTGGCAGGAGCTGAGTGCTACAAAAATTAATCTTCTGTCTCCTGTCCTTTTCCAAGGCAGCTGGGTGGCACACTGGTCCTGGAGTCAGGAAAACTTCCGTTTAAATCTGGCCTTATATATTTACTTACTCTGTGACCCTGGGAAAATTATTTAACTTTTGTTTGCCTCAATTTCCTCAACTGCAAAATTGGGATGATAATTGCACCTACCTCACATGGTTGTTTTTATAATCAAATGAGATAATATATGCTTAGCACAGTGCCTGGCACATAGTAAATATTATATAAATGTTTATTCCCTTCACTCCCCTTCCCCCTTTGGACTTGTGGTTTATCATTTATTGCATTAAATGTCATTCTAAAGACTTTTAAAGTTGTCTTTCTCTAAATGTTGTAATTTATACACTATTCTGGTTCTTCTCATTTCACTCAGCACTACTTCGTAGAGCACTTCCAAGTTTCCACCGAAACTTTCCATTTCATCATTTCTTATGACACAAATATATTCCATTACATGCGTATACTGTAATTTGGTTAGCCATTCCTCTGGAGGTGCCTTAGATGGGAATCCCCTTAGTTTCCACTTTGGGGTTACTACTACAAGAGCTGCTATCACTATATACACATACATATATTTATATGTATGTGTTTATAAATGTGTATGTGTATATATGTATATATCCTTTTTGCTTTTCTTTGGTCTCTTTGGGAATACAGACCTGGTAGTGGTATAGCTGGGTCAATGGATATACACAGTTTAGTAACTTTCAGGATGTAGTTAGGAAATAGCTATCCAGAATGTCATAGAGGATCCCAAAGTGGAAAAATCCACAGGGGCAGTAGTAGTCTCACATGCAGTTGGGGAGTATTCAATAAAACTAAGGTGGTGATAGAAGCAAAAGAAAAAAAGAGAAGAAAGTTTTGAAACACTGTACATGTCTCACAGAGTTAAAATTGTAGTGATTATATTATTTTCCAAATAAACACATAAAATAAAAATTATAACCAATCAGTGGTCAAGTCTGCCAACAGGTCTTAACAAGCGAGGGTTGGTAGGCAAGCACATCACGTGTCATTGAGAAGCCCAACATGCATCAGCAAAAATATGTATGTGTGATGACTTGTTTATAATACGATACTATAGGATTACGTGATGCAATATTGTGTCATCAACATTTTGATGCAGGAAAGAAACCACAATTTTACAATAAATTATTAAATTTAAGATGTCTTTTTTTTTTTTTTTTGCATCTTGGAGACCAATTGGGGTTAAGTGACTTGCCCAAAGTCACACGGCTAGTTTTTGTGGTAAGTGTCTGAGACCGGATTTGAACTCAAGTCCTCCTGACTCCAGGGCCAGTGCTCTATTCACTGTGCCACTTAGTCACCCCAATGTCATTTTTTCTTTAAAAAATTTCTTCTATATTTTTGAAATAACACAAATTTAAAAAAAAAACTGTTAAAAGGTTAAAGCCAGTAGATTTCCATGGGGGTTTCCAGTAAATTTTTTTTTAAAGGGGGCTGTTGGCCAAATACGTTTGGGAACCTCTGGGCTAAACCAATTCACAGATCCATCAACAGTATACTAATTTGCCCCTCTAGTATTTGTTATTTTCATTTTTTGCCATTGCCAATATGATAGATCTGAAATTATTTGGGATCTGGAGCATTTTTTCGTATGGTTGTTGACAGATCAGATTTTTTCATTTGAAAGTTACCCATAGATATCCTTTTAACTATTTATCTATTGGGAAATCACTCTCTGCTGCTTTCTGTTGATGTAACCCTGAACAAGTTTTAATTTCTTAGGCTTCATTGTCCTCTGTAAAATAAGGACCTAGCTTAGAACTTCAAGATCCCTTCCAGCTCTAAATATATGATCATTTCATGATTCATAAGCAAAATAAAATAAAGATGGAAAATCTGGAATCAGATTTTGAAGGACCTTATGGGCCAGGCCAAGGAATTCACATTCTATTTTATATGCAACAAGAAGCCACTGAAGACTTTCAAACAGGAGAGTAGCATGCTCAGAGCCATGCCCTGGTGGGATTATTTTGGTAATTTGCAAAGGATGGATTGGTGAAAGGGGAAGCTGGAATTGGAAAAACTAATTGAAAGGTTATTACTATGGTCCAGGCAAAAAGAGACAAAGAGAGATAGGGAGAGACAGAGACAGAGAGAGAGACAGAGAGAATATGAACATTTTTAAGTGTTTACTATGTGCCAAGAACAGTGCTATAAACACTGGGAATACAAATAGAAGTAAAAAAATAAAAAGATAGTTCCAACAAGAAGTTTACATTCTAATGGGGGAAGACACACATAAAAGGGAGCTGAAAAGTAGAGGCAGCATGGAAGAGGGTACCCACAATAGGGGAAAACTGATTATCACATGAGGAGAAGGTAGAGAGATCTAGAGAGTGAGAAATAGTCGGGAGAGAAGTGAACATGGATAGTCTGGGCTCTTCATGAAATAGTAATGTTAAGCAGGAGCTCACCAATCAGAGGAAGGGCTAAGGCCAAGTGGCAAAGACATCTTCAAGATAAGAAAGCTATTGACCTATAGAGTCAGAAGTGGATTCAGTAGTAAGGGTAAAAATAGATTTACACAGAGGAAGGCAAATGTCAAGATGGAAACTCAAATTATGATAAAGGAGAAGAATCTCAAAATTCAAGATCATGAAGATGGAATGGTTTGTGGTGAAGGTTTTTCATATGACCACCTCTTTGGGAGAATGAAGGTCATGGAAGTTGAGGAGGTCAAACAGTTGGAAAACCAGGTTGTTCGGAGACAGTAACAGGTTGAATATTTAATTCCCCAAGGGTAAACGCAGAAATTAGAGTAGGAGGTAAGACTGTGAACTAGCTACTGAATTCCTTTAGAAAAGAGAAAGAGCAATTGAAAGGCCAATAGATCTAGGTCAGATTATATAGATCGATGAAGAAACTCTCCAAAGAGAAGAATTGTTGAGTAATAGTGGCAGAGGAGGTCTGGGAGTGGGTTGTCCATGTTGTTAGAATGTCAAATGTCTATTTGCCTAAAAGACTATTTTACAGAGAGCTAACACAAGGTAAGCACTCACATGGAGGTGAAAAGAAATGATACAAGGACACTCTCAAGGTCTCTCTGAAAAATTTTGGCATCAATTTGGAGACACTGGCACAGGACTGCCCAGTATGGTGTGCCTGTATCAAATAAGGTGCTCTGCTCTATGAGCAAAGCAGAATTGCAGTAGCTCAAAAGAAATTTGAGATGCACAAATCTAGAGACATCTCCTTCCCAAGTGTTCAGATGGACTGTCTGTGCCCAGCTTCTGGTAGAAGCTTCTGAGCTCATATTGGTCTGATCAGCCACAGTCACTGTACTTTGACTCTGCCATTGTGATGCTGTTTTTGTTCTCTTCAAGGACAATGACCCACCTACAGACTAGAAGTGGCTGCATGGAACACCGCCCCCTCCCTCTGGCCTAGTGTGTCAGGGAGTTGGGATATGAGAGAGAGTATATTCGGGACTGGTGTGGTTGGACAGGGTTCGTGTATCTTCAAGAGAAAGGTTTCTTTTAGAGCAAGAGTGTGAGACATTTGAGAAGAAGTGATCTTAGTCAATTAGTCTTTATTAAGTGCCCACTCTGTGCCAAGTGCTATACTAAATACTGGGGATACAAAGAGACAAAACCAGACAGTCCTTTTTCTCAAGGAGCAGCTCACAGTTTAATGTGGAAGAAGACAATGTCCCAACAACTACTTACAAACAAAATGGAGTGCACATACATACACACACACACACACCAAACATATATGTATACATATTGCATTATATATGTGTTTATATGTAATTGGCTTTCTAAGAAAAAAGTATTCAGGACACTTTTTAAAGCTTAATCTGTCTAATTAACACTTTCTCCATCGCTTTCTTTAGTCTACACAATCAACAAAACCATCAATCAAGTCCTGATTTGTAGCATTTTTCTGAGATATAAAAGCTCACACTGAAAATTTAACAATCAGCTCTCCAGAACCAATTCAGACTGGGTCCAGCACACACACACACACACACACACACACACACACACACAATCAGGCATTAAGATAAAAAAGGACTTGAAGAAGAAGGTGGGACTTTGACACAAGAAGGAAGTCAGGAAAGCTACTAGGTGCAGATGAGGAAGAAGAAGAGGCCAGGCATGAGGGTCAGTCAGAGGATCTTGTGCAAGGAACAACAGAAAGGTCAGTTAGTGGTTGAGCAGGCTTCCACAGGGCTCAAGGGGAGAGATACCAAAGGAGTGTGGGAAAACAGCAGAATAAGAAAATCTCCAACCTCTACTTAATTTTATGGTGGAAGCAGAAGTAAAAGGCCTAAATGCCATAGCTGAAATAGCTAGGTCATTAACTCAAGCCACTAGGTATTGATCAAGATTAATTGCCTACACACCAATTAACTTGACTACTCTAGAGTATTATAAGAATATTTTAGATACAAAGTTCTCCTGTTCTAGTAGGATCTAGAGTTGGAAAGAGCTTCCAAAGGTCATCTCATCCAAGCCTCTCATTTTACAAGGAGGTATAATGGTAATGGTAATTTGAAGACCTTCCCTGCCCCTTAACAGGCCTAAGGGAATTTGAAGATCTTCCCTGCTTTGACAGTCTTCCCTGTCCCTTAATAGGCTGAATGTAATCACAGGAAGCCTGTGGTGGGAGGAGTTTGCTGAAGGGTGGAGCAGAACCCAGAGGAAGCTGGGAGTCAGAACAATTATCTTGGTAGGAGAAAGAAGACTGCAGGCAAGGAGGCAGCTAGGATTGTGTTTGTGGGAAGGCTAAAGGCATGATACTGCTCTCTGTGGTTATAAGGCATATTAACTTCTCAGTTGCTATGATGCATTTGACTTTTTGGTGCTGGAATTTGGCTTTCTGGTTTTGGGATTCGGCTTTCTGGTGTCTGAATAAATGTTTTGCTTCTGTCTTCTCTATGAAGAGTCTGTTATATTTTGCAATTTAGCATTATGCTGGCATATTCATAGTTGCTGTTGGTGCTATGAATATTGCGTTGGCACTACAGGAGTTTATATGACTTCCAGGTCACAGGTAGTGAGGATTCTCCCCTCTGTCCTCTGATTCCAGAGACAATGCTTTTTCTACTTTAATTTACATGCTTTGAAATTTTAAAAAGGGGGAAAAGATTTGTTGGTACAAAAATATTCATAGCAGCTCTTTTTGTGGTGGCAAAGAATTGGAAATTGAGGGGATACCCATCGAAATGACTAGGGGGGTCAAGGAGTTCAGGGAGCCCAGGAACCCCAATAACCAGAGTCCCTGGAAAGCAGTCTGGAATGAATTCATGGACTCAAGCTTTCTCTGGGTCAAGGTGGCAAAGATTTATTGCTACACTATACAGTGGGCAAGAGTTCTTAGGGAACCTGTAACCTTAGAGGGTACAGTTAAGGTTTATATAGGATAACTATAGTAAAATCTGTGCCAAATATGCTAAATAGATGAGTCAGGTAAGGATTTGGGAGGAGTTAAGGAGTGGTCAGTTCTTAAAGGAACATGTACTTTTAATATCTATTGCACAGGTGTATTGCCCAGAATTCACTGGGAAATAGCCCAAGGGGGAACTGCATAGAGGTGTGGTTTTAGGCTTGAAACATCACTAAGTCAGCTAGCAGTCAGGGCTGACCAAGCTGCCACCCATCAATGTCATGTCAACAAGATGGATATTGGGAATATATGTATGTCCCAAGCTAACGAGGGATCTAGGATGATAATGGGCTAGAGAGTTACTTATAGATAGTCTAGGGAAGCATTCATAGGTGCAGTTTGTTCTGAGACTGGGGAGATTTGAGGTCAGAGAAAAATATGATTTTACAAACTGAGGTTTGAGCTCAGACACCCAAACACCCCATTACAATGGGGAATGACTGGTCAAGTTATGGTGTATGATTGTAATGGAATATTCTTGTGCTGTAAGAAATTATTTCAGAAAGACTTATACAAACTGCTATAAAATGAAGTAAGCAGAACCAGGAGGACATTGTACACAGTAACTGCAATATTGTACTATGACCAACTGCGAATGACAGCTATTCTCAACAATATTCTCAACAATGTCCAAGACAATTCCAAAGGACTCATGGTGGAAACCTATCCACATACAGAGAAAGAACTGATGGAGATTGAATGTAGATCAAAGCATACAATTTTTCACCTTCTTTACTGTGTGTGTGTGTTTTCCTTTTCATCTGTGTCTTTTACAACATGACTAATATGGAAATATGTTTTGCATGATTGCACATGTATAACCTATATAAAATTGCTTACCATCTCAGAGAGGGGGAAGGAAAGAAGGAAAGAAATTTGGAACTCAAAATTTTTAAAAATTGAATGTCAAAAATTGTCTTTACATATAATTGGAGAAAAATTAAATATTATTTTTTAAAAAGTAAAAAAAGATTATACACCCTTTGGAATGCTGTTATTTGTAACACTCTTATCACACCCTAGAGTCCTTGAGGATATATGTGACTGATTTAACACACAAATAGATCTTTGAATTGTTTTCTGTTTCCTTTTAATAAATACTCAGTTCTAATTTGCAAGTTTTCATGTAAGCTGTATAGTTAGAAATATCCACTTAGAATGCACTAGTATCCCCTTGGTAAGGTATTAAAACCCCCAGACTTCTTTGTTAGTCAAGATTTCTGGAAGGTACAAAGACTTCTTGCCAACTGAAAATCCTCCCAGCAAATGATTGAAATATTAATAAATGTGTTTTAAGTAGATCTGAATATTCAAATACAATACAGAGAGACTATCTTTATTTTTCCTCAACAATTGTGTAATAGAAATAAAGCTGGATTTGGAGTCAGGGAACTGTATTGAAATTTTGACTCTGCTACTTACTACTTGTGGGACTTGTGGCAAATCACTAGGCCTCTGTTTCCCTATCTTTAAAATGAAAGGCTTAGAGTGAATGATCTCCTTTCCAATTCCAAATTTATTATTCTAGGAGGCCTGGGACTGGGAAGGGGTAGGAGTGAACTGGATACACATGAAATTTTGGGAGAGTTAACAATAGAAAGAGATTGTCCCCTCACCATTTTATGGGGCTTAAGGGGAACTCTAAATTACAGGAATTTGAGTAGGAGAGAGTTAGTCAGCCATAAAACTGGGAAGGTATCAGCTGAGCAGGCATTCAAATGTTAATGCAAGCTGGAACACATCTACAACATTTATTGCACTCCAGTCCCTCTCCATCACAGTAACTGAGAAGAACAAGAACTCTACAAGCCCAGAGGAGCATGCCCCACAACTAGAAGCACCCAAGTAAGGCACAGATAGCTTTTACACTCCCTTCATTCACTGTCCATCTGGCTGACTAACATAGCCTTAAACTTCACTGGCCTATACATAAGTTACTCACTAACCTTTAAATGGCAAGGAAGTCACATACCACATCCATTTAGAGAGCCTTTGTTGCTAAACATTGGGGAATGGACTCTAGAACCTAATCATTTCTCCATCCCACAGATCTAAGACACATGGAAACACTCTCCCAACATGTTACCTCATTACCAATGGCAGAAGAGATACAGGAAGAAAACGTGATCAAGGAAGATGTGTAGGGAATACAAGTGGCCACATCACACCCATGTGTGACTAAAGCAGCTCATGTTTTTGATACCTGGGGTGGGGAGGAGTAAGCATTTGTTAAGCACGTTATGCTAAGTACTTTGCAAATATTATCTCATTTTTCCCTCACTGTAACACTTGGAGGTAGAGCTGCTATTATTATTCTCATTTTACAGTGGAGAAAACAGGCAGACAGAGGTTAAATGATTTGCTCAGATGCTTCCTGCTTAGAGAGAATATGTATCTAAGGGGGAATTTGAACTCAGGTCTTCCTGACACTAGCCCCAAGGCTCTATTCACTGTTCAACCTAGCTTCCTTTTGACACCTAACTGCATGTCCTTTAGAGATATCATTGGGTGGGCTGTCCTCTTCTGGCCACCTTTACTGCTTATGGACATCTCTACTGTGACGGCTTTTCTTGGGCCTTGAGGGAATTATCTGGAAGCTTTTTAGATTGGTAGCCCTAGGGACAATTTTTAGCACTTTTGGGGTATAATTCCCCCTCACTACTACATCCCTCAGCCAGTTGTGCCCAGCTAGATAGCTAGAGAAGTCCTTAGATATTTTTGTCATTTTAAACTTCCCAGTATAACTCACCTGAATTAAGGTCAGAAAAATTAAGGTCAAGGCAAATATTCCCAATATGACTTTTAGCAAAAGTGCAAAGGAGGTGGTGAAGCTGTAGTGAAGAAATTTCTCATCCTCAATCTATATCATATCCTTTGGGTTCCATTAAAATCACAGAGCCTTAGTTGGGTAAAAAAGACAGAAAAAGACTTGTGACTTTTGCCTGCCCTCCCATCAGCAAACAAAATACATTCCTGTGCTCCCAACAGAAGGAGGATTTTAAAGAATGTTTGCAAAAATCTGAGAGAGACTATTCTCCTTTTCTACTCAAGATAAAGGAGTGTGATGGGTTAGAAGGGCCCAACCCCCTTCAAACTGTATATTATTCAGCTATAGACCAAGATAGAAGAGTGTGTGATGGGTTAGAGGGCCCTAACCCCCTCCAAACTCTGTATTATTCAGCTATCACTCAGAAAGGAAATCTAGGGAAGGAGGTAAAATACTCTGTAAGGCTGAGTGCTGGCAGAAGCTATTACCTGGGGAGGGAGATATTATTGAGTAGCTAGACCTTCTATGGACAGAAGGTCAGAATTGAAAACCCAGAGATAAAGATCTTTTAAAGCTGCTGGCTTACTGGAGGCTAAATGGGAGAAAAGATTCAAACAGAAGGTTTTAAACTTACTAGAGTTATTTCAAATGCACATCCTCAGGCTTACCAGGCATCCCCACAGGAGCTACTTAAGGAATTGAACAAGGCCTTTGACTTTCAACTCAAATAGCTATGGTTTTAGGGAGAAAAAGAAAAACCACAAAGCTAGGCTTTCATAATAATGAATGTGGAGTGTGAAGGAAAGAAACCTGGAGGCACCTACAAACTGAAAACCAGCTTCCTGCCCCTCTGATGATGAGCAGAGCTTAATCTCAGGCCTCTGGTCGGTTTCCTCTCTTCCATCATTTCCTTACCAACCAGAGAGAGAGCAGCCCTGTGTCGTAATGGTGATTGTTTTCCCAGGCAGAGTCACAGTAGGGGATTCCAAAGTCAGCAAGCCCACATAGAACCAAGGTTTCCAAACCTAAAATTAATATTAAAAAAGGAATGTTTCCGAGGAATTAGGGTTGTGCCAACTGATTCTAATTAAAGCCATAGTGATGATCAGCTTGATACAGAGGGCAGTGAAATAAAGGAGCACCTTTATGATCTGGTATCCCAGAAGGGCAAGGAACAAAAGAACTAATCAGAAATATCAATATGCCACCTGCTACAAATGCCTTCAGTGTTGATGGGGCTGATCACTAAAGCAAGCAAACCCTATGTATACATGAAATGAATCAAAGATGGGGAATGGCTTCATTATGTTCCAGTTCTATGTCATGACAAAACTGGAAATGTCTCCTCAAGTTATAGGCAAGGACTTCAGACTGCTCTTGGTCAACGGTATTCTCATCAAGGTGCTAGAGGCCAATGTAGGGCAATTGTAAGGAAGAATTTTATTCTAAAACTTGGACATTGTGAGAGCAAAAAACTGAGTAGCTACTTATGTAGAGGGTTTTGATGCATCCCAGATCATCTAAAATGATGGTGCCAACGTGGGAGACAGCAGGGACCCAGATCTGGGAGAAGACACTTGGCATTCCCCTAGCACACGATGCGGGCAGCCTTTTCCATTGACTGAATAGCCAGAGCAGGTTGCATCTTCTAAAATGCTGGACTAGACCATTCTTACTCTCTTTCTAGCAACATCCAAGGGGTAAAGGTCCTGTTCAACAGAAGCTTAGGACATCATGAGATGAGCTGAATATGGGGGAAGGACTACCTGCCCCTTACACACACACTTTTAGGCAATATGGCACCAAGAATCAGGCTTAGGATTTCATCTGTTTTGTTTGTGTTTTTCAATTCTAGTCTTAAGTGGTGGAGTCCCTGGACCCAGGAGTGTGAGCTATGGAAGCAAGATTCCAGGCTGAATGTTGCTGCCAGCCCCAGCAGGAAAGACCTAAAAAGCTAGGATGCCTGGGATTCGCGCCCAAGGTAGGCTTTGGACTTGGAACTCTGCGGGACCATGCTCTATAGAAACTGAAATCAGCTGTGAACCTAAGCCTCCTTCCCTTCCCAGATACTGAGGTGGTATAGGCAAAGATGACATCCCCGTGTACTGGGGAGATGTTTGCATAGTTATTCTTATTATACCTTTGAAGTAAATATTTTAAAAAACTAATCTGACTATTAATTGATTAAATGGAACTGGGGTTCAAGGAACCCTTGTGATTGGGGGAATTCTACCAAAGGGGATTTAAGCCAATGACAGAGAGACTAGATACCTCCAAGTCCTACTAAGGATACTGGAGAACCCCAGGGAAGGATGAAATGAAACATCCCTGGCCTTCAGGCACTGGGGACAGGGGGATTCACTGAAACACTTAAATCTAAAGAAAGAAAATATTAAGCACCTGAAAACAAACAAACTTTAGAAATGCTACCTAACATTGAAATAGATGACAAAAATAATGCTGCAGTAAGGACCAAAGTAGCAAAAATGGAGCTATCAAAGAATACACCTCAGGACGGGCATCAAAGAGCAGAAATACCTGGAGACAACTATTGAAGACTTGTGGGAAAACATTGGAAGATTACATCGATGTCTAGCTGTTACCTGCAGGAGAAAATTTTTGCATTGTATCATACAATTAAAGCAACAAAAAAAGAAACATAGAATAGATTCTGAGAAGCAAAAATCTGTCAGAAATTCTTAATACCCTTAATTAACAATTGAAAGTGAAAGCCAAAAGGTAGAGGCAACATGAAGAACAAAAATAACCCAACACTCAAAAACTGTAATATGGAGGCTTGGTAAAAAAAAAAAAAAAAAAATCGAGGACACCTTCCCCTCCCCCAAACAAGGAAAACATAGGTGATGCAGATATTGTCTGCTTCTCTTTATGAGTCACAAAAATCCACAGTGAATTGTACAAAAGATGTATTATTGCAGTAAATGCAAAACAAAAACCTTGCATATCATTAATAGAATTCAACAAGAGAGTCACATCAGAGAAGATGACTGGAACTTTAGTTTCCCTGAAAAACTGGAAAATAATGAGTCTGGACAAGATCCAGAACGCTGCATGAATTACTAGCAAGGCACTTTGTCGGCTTCCTCCCTGATGCAAACTTGATCCCATCTTTCTTAATATAATTGGGAGCTGGGTTACACATACTTATTACCAAATGATTCCTCCAAATATAGGACAATTTTGTGTTTATACATTTTATACAGAGCATTCATAGCTTGTATTACTAAAAAAAATCTCTATACACTTAAAAAATAATATATTGACTGGCATTCTGAATCAAAACTTAACTGGAAGAACATATTTAGAGCAATTAACACCTACAGAAAACCATTCTTAACCTATACTTTTGGCGTGGTAAAATGGATGATAGTGGGTCTAGAACAGGGGTTTTTAAACATTTGCATGGACCTCTTTGGTAGTCTGTTGAAAGATGTAAATGTGGACATTTTCTGGTTCTCTTTATGGTCCACAAAAGTCTGATACAACAAAAGTGCACATTTGAGTAAATGCAAAACGAAAAACCTCTTCTCAGAATAATGTTTTTAAATGGATGAAATAAAATATGTTGGGAGGAAACAAGCATTTGTTAAATACTTACTATGTGCTAGACTCTACGCTAAGCATTTCACAAATATCTCATTTGATCCTCACAACAATCTGGGAAGTAGGTTATTATTATTATATATATTATTCGCATTTTACAGATGAGGAAATTGAGGCAAATAGTGGTTAACTGACTTGTCATGGGTTCCATGCAGCTAGTAAGTGTTTGGGGTCAAATTTGAACTCAGGTCTTCTGACTCCAGGCACTGCACTCCATCCCCTGTGCCATCTAGCTGCCTCCATAGGATGACAAAGGCAACCAATTTCATTGAAATATATTTGATGAACTATTTTTTTTAATTCATGTACCCCCTGAAATCTATCCACAGACCCTTTGGGGACATGGGACCTTAGGTTAAGAAACCCTGATTTAGAAGACATTCAAACAAGAAGCTATTTGATATTAATAAAACACAGGACTCATCATCCTAAGGCAGCTATAGAAAGATCAACATTTTCTTGTCAAAAAAGGGGAAGAGGATTGATAGAAGTTCTTAGAGTACATGATAAACATGATAAATTTTTCAGGAGTACTTTTGGAACAAAGAGTCCTCACTTCACAAAGCAATAGAAATTGGTATATAATTATTAGAACCTCATCATCCTGCAAGATCAAATCAACCTTCATACTCACAGACCTCATCAACACCTTCTGAACTATGAACTCCAAAACTTCCATTTAAGGAAGGTGCCCAGGCTAGTCACCCCTTTACTTCCTATGTAGACACTCTTCTTTGAACTTCCCCCTCATTCCTTGAACCCATACCTTCTCCCCTCCCCCCATCCCCTCTTTTTCTGGTTCTCTTTATGGTCCCCCCCCAATTCCCCCTTTAGCTTCTTTTTGTTTGTTGTCTTCTATTAGACTGTAAGCTCCATGAGGGCAGGAATTATTTTTCATATTTGTATCCCCAGCACTTAGTACAGTGTCTAATATGATATAACATAATAGGCACTTACTAAATGATTATTGACTGATGTGGAACATATTAAAGAACTCCTTTTTAATTTCTCTAGACATAATATTTCTCCACCCCCCAAACCTTTCCAAACTTTTCCCTTTAGGAAAGTAGGTCGGCCCAACACTAAGGCCTTTCTTAAGAAAAGTCATTGTTGCTGTCCTTCATTCTTGAAGAGGACCAAAATGACATCACTATGCTGAAGTCAAGTTTCAATGTGTCTGACTGTGACTGATCAGAACAATATGAGCCCAGAATGCTCTACCATCGATCAGGCACAAATAGTTCATGTGAACATTTGGGGTGGATTCTCTAAATCTGCACATCCTGTTTCCTTTGAGCTGTTTCAATTCTGCTTCACTCATAGAGCACAGCACCTTCTCTGATGTGGGCACGCCATGCTGAGCGGTCCTGTGCCAGTGTCTCCCATGTCACACAATCAATTCCAAAATTCTTGAGAGAGACCTTGAGAGTGTCCTTGTATCGCTTCTTCTGACCACCATGTGAGCACTTGCCCTTTGTGAGTTCTCCATAAAACAGTCTTTTGGCAAGGGTAAGGTTAAGCCAAACTTAACCCTCATCTTGTAAACATCATTACCTTTCTGTAGTTCCTAAAGTTCCTTCTCCAACTGGAAATGATTAAGATATTGATCGAAAGGAAAAAGTCCTTTTGTCATTCCTGGATTGAGGAGATTGGTTCAGGGGGAAATGAATGTGATTTTGCAGCTAAATTATTTTGTAATGTTAACCCAACTCTCCATCTTAATACAGAAGATTCATTGTTCAAGAGTCCAAAAATATTATCTTCAATCATCTTGAGGCTAAGAGTCTTGTCAGAAGTCCTGGGGAACTGTTGTTGTTTTGTCCTTTATTTTTGAAGCAGACCACAGGTGATGTCACCTCTTGGGTGCATTGGATTTGAATGAGGTAAGGTCGTCAGCATCACTTTCTCTTCCAGAGGCGTGACAATGGCTCAGAATGCAGTGGATGACCTTGGCCACAGCACTTTGGCTGCCTTCAAGGCCATTGGAACAAATTGTTTTCATCCGCCCATGGTTTGGACATTTTTCCAAGCTAGAAATCTTTAGATATTAGATTATAGTTAAACTACATTAAATTGTTTCTGGCAAATTTGTGCCTAAATACAGAGTATAAAAGTAATATTTTTTTTCCTTCAATAGTTCCTTATCTCCAGAAGGAGCCTAGCAAGCAGCTAATATCCAAGAGTAAAATTAAATCGAAACTTTGTCACAACAAAGAAGCATCAAAAAAATGACAGTCTTGTTCAGATTTGTTTATGCAACAGAGGGCTTTTATAATAGCAATTCAGGATCAGCTCATTGACATTAGAAATTACAGAGAGGTTATCCTTAAGGAATTGACACAATTTGATTGAGGCAAATTATGCAATTAAAAGAAAGAAACTATGCAGTATATCATTGTAGGGTGTAAGAGTTGAGCATCTACTAGATACCCAAAAGGACAACTTCAGGTGGTTAGAATTATATGCCAGAAGCTCAATTATATTTTTTAAACCACCAGACTACAAATTCTCATGAAGCAAATACAAACACCCCTAAATATCCTTGAGAATTCAACAAGTAAAGACTCTCTCAGAGCCAGAGCATCATTATAGATGTGACCCACTGTGACCCACATTGCTCTGATATAACATTGATCATAAAAATTTAAGAACATTTTATCCGGCCTCAGACACTTAACACAAAACTAGCCCTGTGACTTTGGGCAAGTCACTTAACCCCAATTGCCCTCCAAAACACACACACACACACACAAAATTAAGAACATTTTAATAGGTGTTACTATATTGAATTCATAATTTCCAAACTGTAAGGAATGAAAAGGCTTCAAAATATAGAGACCTAGAGGAAGAAATTAAAACTATTTGAGAACTGGGCAAGGTACATGTCATCCTCGTTGCCCTGTCTGCAATTGGGATTGCCCCAAAGATACTTTCAGTGCATCTACAGAAGATGTGTTTATATTCCAATATTCTTATTCAAAAAGTAGTCATTTTACTGATGTCTGTGATATTGTATAGAATATGCCATAATAATAGGATAAAGGTTCATCCTCAAACTATCTCTATATGAATCCCATTAAAAAGATGGGAAGAATGAGATTATATTATTATACAGTTATTGTATGATATATTTTAGTATAATGAAAATTAAGTATTATTATCATTATAGCTCACATTTATGTAGAGCTCTACAGTTTACAGAGTGCTTTCCTCAGCATTAATCTGAGATGTAGATAGTGTAAATGTTGTTCAGTCATTTTTCAGTCTTGTCAGATCCTTCATATTTTTTTTTTTTGCCTTTTTTTGGAGGGCAATTGAGGTTAAGTAACCTGCCCAAGGTTACACAGCTAGTTTTGTGTGTGTGTGTGTGTGTGTGTGTGTGTGTGTGTGTGTGTGTGTGTGTTAAGTATCTGAGGCCGGAACTGAACTTGGGTCCTCCTGACTCCAGGGCCGGCGCTTTAGTCACCACACCACCTACCTGCCCCAGATTGTTATATTTTATTTTTTTTGCCCAGATCCTTCATGACCCCATGTGGGGTTTTCTTGGCAGAGATACTAAAATGGTTTGCCATTTCCTTCTCCAGCTCATTTTATAGATGAGGAAACCGAGGTAAACAGGCTTAAGTGACTTGCCCAGAGTTCCACAACTAGTGTCTGAGGTTACATTTGAACTCAGGATAATGAGTCTTCCTGACTTGAGGCCCAGCACTCTGTATGCTATGGCGCTGCCTAGCTGCACTTAGAGTAAATGTTATTATTCCCAATTTTACTGAAAAACTGAAGTTCAAAGAGATTAAATTACTATCTCCCAATCACACAGCTAATAAGTTATTAGAAGAATTTGAACCCAGCTCTTCTAGCTCTACCTTGATTAGTGAGATTTTTTTTTTAGGAAATAGGACTTCCACTGATCCTTGAAATATGTGCAAGTTTTGGATAGACATAGTGTTGTGTGACTGGTGGCTCATTCTAACTCACAAAAGCTGGTTATTAAATTTTCAGCATGAGCATTTATAATGTGGAAATCAAACAAATGCTACAAACATAAGCTTAATTTATTGCTTTGTTGATTTTTCTAGACTTAAGGAAATAATGGAGAAAATATTAGTAATGCAGGTTGAACTTTAAAAATGTGCTGTGAGTACATCCCCCCACCAAAGATCTGGTTGTTAAACATTTACCAGTAGACCCTTAAATAGATATCTATTTGGAGAGGTAGATGAGTAGAAGGGATAGTGTTCATGGGAAGGTAATAGCATGAGACAAAACCTAGAAGCAGGAATAAATATTTCTTATTCTACATCAGAATTCTTAATCTAGGGTCTATGAACTTGCTTTAAAAATATTTTGACAACTGTATTTCAAAATGTTGTATTTTCTTTGTAATCTTATATATTTTATTTTACGTATTTAAAATATTATTCTGAGAAGGGGACCATAAGCTTCACCAGACTGCCAGAGGGGTCCATGAAACATGCAAAAAGAGGTTAAAAATCTCACCTCCAGAGATTATATTGTTGGGGAGTAATGGAAAATAAAAAAGATTAGGCAGAAAAATAATTCAATATGGTCAACATATGAGAGAAGCTTCCCCCCCCCATATTTTTTGCCCAAATCTTAGCAACAGTGGCTTGCACATTGTAGGCTTAACAATATGTATTATTATTAATAATATTTTATTTTTATTAATAATATTGATAACTTAATAAATGTTTATTGACTCACTATATTATACTAATATCATTGATATAGATGCTACTTCATTGATTGAGATCAATTCTTTCATGTTTTTGTTATTGCTGTTGTTTGGTTTTTTTTTCAGTTATGCCTGACTCTTTTTGACCCTATTTGGGGTTTTCTTGGCAAAGACACTAGAGTGGTTTGCCATTTCCTTCTCCAGCTCATTTTATAGATGAGGAGACTGAGGCAAACAGGGTTAAGTGACTCACCCAGGGTCACACAGCTGGTGTCTGAGGCCAGATTTGAAATCAGGAAGATAGTCTTCCTGACTCTAGGCCCCATGTTCTATGTACTATGGTGCCACCTAGCCGGCCCCCTTCCATGTCTTATTCTTCTTTTACCTCTGCCTTCTAACAGTCTTGAACATTGTTGATTCTCAATGAGCACATGTTGGGAGGCAGCACGGTTTTGTGGAGAGGATACTGAACTTAGAATCAGGAGGCTTAGGTTCAGAGTCAAGCTGAGACACTTGCTAACTGTGTGACCATGGTCTATTATTTGTTGAATGAATGAAAGAAAGTTTTATCAGAGCGGCTAGGTGGCACAGTGAGTAAAGTGCCAGCCCCAGAGTCAGGACTACCCAAGTTCGGTTCCTTCCTCAGACACTTAACACCCACACACACACACACAAAAACTAGTCGTGTAACCTTGGGCAAGTTACTTAACCCCAATTGCCCTCCAAAAAAAAAAAAAGGCAAAAAAAAAGAGATAGATTCCCAACTTGTTTAAAAAAAAAGTTTTATCAATATGTAGCTCACATTCCTATAGAGATGTAAGCTGTATGAACCACTTTCCTCACAACAGGCCCGGGAGGTCATGGAATCACAGACACTCAGAGCTATGTTTTAAGGGGCCTCAGAAACCACCCAATCCAACCTTTACATGAACAAGAATCTCTTTTATATCTCACCCAACAAATGAACTTGCTTGAAGACTTCCAATGAAATCCATGATAATCCCATGGTAACCCATTTCACTTATGGAAGGCTGTAATCGTTAAGGAATTTTTGCTTATAACAAAGTTAATACCACCTTTCTGAAGTTTCCTCCCATGTTTCAAGTTCAGATCTCTGTGGCTAAGTAGAAGCTTTATTCCCCTTCAGCATGACAGCCTTTCATATACATACACACACATATATACATATGTATATGCACATATATACATACATACACATGTATACACATGCATATACACATATAATACACATATGCATGTGCATACACATGTGAATCCTAAAGGCCACTTGCTTGATACTTCTGGCGAAGTGGATAGATTGCCAGCTTCAGAGTTAGGAGACACCTGGGGTTCACCTCCTTGCCTTTGACACTTACTAGCTAAGAGATAGTTAGGCAGTACAATGGATGGAATGCTGGGCTCAGAGTTAGGAATAAGACCCAAGTTCAAAGTCTCCCTAAGAATCTAACTACCTCTGTAACCTTTGTTGAGTCAACCCCTACATGTCACTTAACCCCTTTCAACCTCAATTTTCTCATCTGCAAAATTGTGATTAAAAATGGCCTCCTTGGGTTTTTGTATCAAATATGATAATGTATGTATTCTGCCAACTGTATAAATAAATATGATGATGATGTGATGTGGGCCACACCTCTTCAAGCATCAATTTTCTCAGAACTGAGAACTTACACCACAGATGTGGGTCAACCAGGGCAGGGTAGAAGAGATCTATAACCCCCATAGTCATAGATACCATAAGTCTTTTACTTTTTCTTTTAAAAAATAAATTCTTATGGATATCTTTTGTTTTTACATCACTGAATCACCACCATTGCCAATGTATCCCTTTAATTTTCCTCTGTTAGATAGCTATCATGTATTACAAAGAAGAAAAAAGATAAGAAGGGGAAATGGTTTAACAGAATTAGCAAATATATTGAAAAATCAGACATTCTCTGCAGCATTCCACACATGTAATTCCCCCACCTCTGCAGAGAAGCATGGGGACATGTCTTTTCTTATCTCCTCTTTGGGGACAAGCTCAGTCATTGTAATTTTACAGCACTGTTTCAATTGCTTCACTGTTGCTCTTTCCACGTCCATGATTGTAGTCATTGCATATATTGTTTTCCTGTTTCTGTTGAGTTCCCTTGACATCATTCATGTGTCTTCTCATGTTTCTCTGCATTCATAACACTCATTGTTTTTTAGCATCACAGTAACATTCCATTGACATTTAGGTGTCACAGCTTGTTTAGTCATTCCCCCAGTTGATTGGCCTCTACTTTGTTTCCAAATTCTCTACTACAAAAATATTCTGCTATGAAGATTGTACTTTATAAGGCCTCTTCCTATTTGTCACTGACTTTCTTGGGACATGTGCTCACTGTGGTTCCATCCTAAAATAATCGCCTTTTTTTGCTTGTCATATACTGATCTTTCTGATGTGGGTACTTCTTCCAGTCATGTAGATCTCAGCCTATTCTTATTTTCTCATCATATATTGGTCCAGAGGCCAAACTAGCTTGATAGAGTTGAGTGTTAAATTTCCAGTGTGAACATCTACACTTCAAAAATTAGCAAATACTATTAATCACGGTTTGGTTTATTATTTTACTCATTGTCTAGACTTAAGAAAGTGATGGAGACAATGTTAATAATGCAGACTAAATTTAAAAGTGTATCATAAGTACATTTTCCCCTTAGAGAGCTAGGTTAAACATCTACCAAAACTTTGCTGGGTGGAGCCAATTCATCTTTAGCTTCTGTTATGCTTTCCAGAATGTCTGGTTTCGGTAGTCCTTTACTCCTTTCTTTTTTATGTGTATAAGTATTGGTTTTTATTAGAACTTTGCAACTACAAGTGCCATCCTTCCTCATCCTGAGGAATGTAAATCAATAAATTTTACAAAACGACCACAGGTATCTTGATAAAATCTTTGATTTCTCACCTGAGAAAAGCCAAAGCCATTTTCCTAGCAGTCATCAAATATTTGACATGCATCCTATAAGTATAAATTGTCCCCTGATTTTTGCTTTCATCCTTAAAACCATTTGAAAAGTTCTCCTCTTGTTTTCCTAACGCCACAAGTAAAGTATCCATAAGGTCCCAGACAACCCCCTAGAAAGTGACCACAAAAATAGGACTCTCCAAAACCCTTTGCTGGCTAACCTTACATACATCCTAGGAATACTCAAATCCCACGCTCTCATTTCCTTCAAACAGTTACTTCAGTCAAAGATCCCAAAAAAAGTAGAGACATTAGACTGCAGCTTGGTCTACCAGTTGTCAAATCCTTGCAAAGGGAAGATCGTCTCTGACATGTCAAAGATGAGAACTTTTTTATAAAATGGGGAAATTGAGAAGATACTTTTGCAATTGCTGTGCCATTATCCCAATTTAGACATAGATTTGGAAGAGTAGAGAATCTCATGATTTGCCAGTGATACATATCTTGTAGTAGGGAGTTGTTGAAGACTGTTGAAAGCCAAGCTATACTATGAATAAAACTGTGCTTAAGGAAAACCGCCAGGTTACTGGCTTATAATGAGCTAACCGTATTTATTTAGACACAATCTACATTTTTCCCTTGCAGTATAGCCTTCATTGGAGAGCTTCTACACCATTAGAATGTGCCTGTAAATACACTTTTGTACCAAGAGTAATGGACTTGCAATAGAAAACTCGGTCATATTACCTGTGGGTCTTCAGGCAAAAGTCAAACCTCAGTAGTCTCTTCTCCCAAAGAGGGATAATAAAAATAGCTGTACTGGGGCGGCCAGGTAGCACAGCGAGTAAGAGCACCGGCTCCAGTGTTGAGATAGACCTGGAGATCGAATCCCGGGCTCAGACACTCAGCACCCACCCAGAAACACCTGGCCGTGTAACCTTGAGCAAGTTACTTAACCCCAATTGCTTAGGGGCGGCCAGGTGGTTCAGCGAGTAAGAGCTTCGGCTCCAGTGTTGGGACGACCTGGAGATTGAATCCCGGGCTCCGACACTCAGCACCACACCCAGAAATAACTGGCCGTGTAACCTTGAGCAAGTTACTTAACCCTGATTGCTTAATAAAAAAAAAAAAAATTGCTGTACTACCTACCTCATGTGTCTGTGATGAGAATCAAATTAAATTGTGTTAGAGTTTTGTAAGCCTTCAAATGTCAATTATTGGTCTTAAAAAGTCAATTATTATTATTGTTAGTAGTAGTAATATTGACAAGTCCAAAACATAGGCAAATAAGAGGAAAAAAGAAAATGAATGAAAGGACAGGAGATCAAAGGAAGGGAGAGAAAAAAAAAGAAAGGAAAGAAAGAAGTACCTGTGATGAAGTGGTATAAAGAGAACCATAGGGGCAGCTAGGTGGCACAGTGAACAGTCAGTGAACTGGCCTTAGAGTCAGGAGGACCAGAGTTCAAATCTGGCCTCAGACACTTAATACTTACTAGCCATGTGACCTTGGGCAAGTCACTTAACTCCAATTGCCCTGCCTTCCCCCCTCCAAAAATAAAAAAAAGAGAGAGAGAGAGAACCATATGCAAAAATTATACATATCCATAGGATAGCACATTGCAGTAGATTGTAGATTTTTTGGCTGAAAATTTATTCTGGACTGGCAAAGACTGGAAACAGGAAACTGGGGTTTTCTCATTATCCTGGCCTGGTTCTTCATGGTGTGATCAGTAGTGGCCCTACCTTGCAAGGTTAGTAGTATGGGGGAAAATTAAAGGAAGAGGAACTCTCTCCTCATCTCCACTTTTGGAATTTTGTGATCTGGTTAGCCCTGAGAATTTAGGTAATACCTTCACTCTACCCCTTGTTATTCTAGAGAACAAACCTCAAAATCTGAAGTATATTATAAAGAAATTTATTAAGTTGTTTGGTAGAGGAAAGAAAGCTGGAAAGATGGTGTGGCTCCCTCTTATCCAGTCTCTGTAGAGTTTACATTATATAGGATTTAGACAAGGGTACCCACACAAGGCTAGCTTTATTGTAATTGTTCCATCATTTCAGTCATGTCTGACTCTTCATGACCCCATTTGGGGTTTTCTTGGCCAAGATACTGGAATGGTTTGCCATTTCCTTCTCCAGCTCATTTTGCAGATGAGGAACTGAGGCAAACAGGGTTAAATGACTTGCCCAGGACCACACTGCTAGTAAGTGTTTGAGGGTGAATTTGAATTTAGGAATATTAATCTTCCCGACTATCCACTGTACCACCTAGCTGCCCTAAGAGTACCTTACAGTACTGCAATAATTTTGCAGAGAGGACAGCTCGAAAGCAAGGTAGATTGAGATGTATATCAGTAAATATAAACTTTCAATAAAATTTGGATGGAGCCAAAACACAAGCTTGGGTGGACCCAAAGCAATAATGTTTTGGATGGATCCAGCACCTGAGGGAGCCCAAAATTCCTTTTATCCATTTCCAGTATTCCTCAAGAATTACTAAGATTAGGGTGACATTCTAGGTGCACTCTCTGGTCACATAGAGTGGATTCAAACAGCCCCTCTCCAACATAAAGCTAAGTCTCACACTTAGCTACTTCAATGCTGAGCCCTTCCCCATCTCAGTATTATAGGAATTCACTGTGCTCTGGGAACTGTAAGTCCCGGAAGTCCTTGCAGCCAGATCCCAGAGCCTCAATCTGGTTACTTAATTCCAGGATCTTCCCTCTGCTAATAATTTTCTATTAATCCTGTATATAGCTTGCTTTGTATATATTTGTTTGCATGTTGTCTCCTCCATTAGACTGTAATCCTCTTGAGGGCAGGGACTGTCTTTTGCATCTTCTGGTATTCCCAGTGCTTAGCACAGTGCCTGTGCTAGAGTAGGTGCTTAATAAATGTTTATTGAACTGAATTGAAAAATAGAAATAGCACTGAACTTAGTGTCAAAAGACTTCTTGACTCCCTCAGTTACTTTCTGTGTGACCTCAAACAAGTAGGTTAATTCCTCTGTCCCTCAATTTCCTAATTAGTCTAAGTTTAGTTTGAAAGGTCTGGGATTCCCAGTCCTTCCTGTCCAGATGGGAGGGGTCTATTGTTGTTGTAGTCATGTTCAACTCTTTGTGACCCCCATGGACCATACTGTCCATGGTGGGTTTTCTTGGCAAAGATACTGGAATGGCTTGCCATTTCCTTCTTCAGTAGATTAAACAGAAGATAAGCGACTTCCCCAAGGTCATGCAGCTAGTAATTATCTGATGCTGGATTAGAAATAGGTCTTCCCCACCCCAGTGCTCTATCCTCTGAGCCACCTTGCTGCCTCCTGGGAGGGCTCAAATAAAGCACTAAAAACTCTTATTCTCAAAAGGGTTTACATTTTAAAGGAACAGCTTGGAAAAATCGATGTTTAACCTAAGAATTTCTTCAAATAGAGTAATTTGAAGCATTCTGGGCAGGCCAGTGAAGCAGGTACTTTATTGAAGGAAAAGAGAACAACTCACCTATTTGTCAACCTGTATTAGTTATTTCTGCAGACTGCCTTTTCTTCTTCCCATCCTCCCCTCAGTTCCTGAGACCCTGAGAGATGTCATTATAAATATGGTGCTTAGAGGAATCAGTAATTTCATCTCTGTCATTACTACCTACACATCAGCAGCAGCAGCATAATTTACACTTATATAGTATTTATGATTTATAATGACTGTCACACACACCAGTTTGCTGGATCCTCACAGAAGTTCCATCAAATACAGTTCCTAGGTGCTAATCCTATTAGACCTTTTTTCTAGTTGATGAAACTGAAGCTCCCTTAGCAAATTAACTTTTCCCTCCCAGACCTATTTCTGACTTTCTTGACTTCAAAACCAAGCCTCTCCTGCTGTCACCCTGCATCTTCCCTCAGTTCCTGGGGCCTCTTTGGAACAGGCCACTGGCCCTGCTGCCTTATCACTCTAGACTATCCCTCTGTAAGACCCGCTCCACTTTTCCCATTTGTGAGTTCCTCCTGACATTCTGGTCAAAACCATTCTCTTTCTCCAGGTATCTTCATCTCCTCCCTTTGCTGTTGTTCAGTAACGTTCTACCCTTTGTGACCCCATTTGGGGTTCCTTTGGCAAAGATCCTGGAGTAGTTTGTCATTTCTGAGTGTCTGAGGTCAAATTCGAACTTGGAAAGATTAGTCTTTCTATCTCCAGGACCCACACACAATCCACACACAGCTCTACCACTCCTTCCTTTGCCCCCTCCCTTTTCAGTTTCTTTTGTGTATGGTCTTTCCCTATTAGAGTATAAACTCCTTAGGGCAGGAGTTATCATTCTCTTCGTTTGTATTTTTATCCCCTGGGTTTGGCAACGTGCCTGGTACTGGTGAATGTTTAATAAATGCTTCCTCCCTTTCCTAGGGTTATGTATACTGCCAGAATGTGTCATAGGAAAGGTCTTCTTCATTCTAAACACAGCTATGGAAGTTTATGGTCAGGAGAGATTCTATAACTAGGTGTACCCCCCCAAGGAAGTCAATGACACAAAGAAGGGTTCCCTACACCCCACACTATTTATTGCAGCACTTTTTGAGGTAGCCAACAACTGGAAACAAAGTAGACGCTTATTGATTAGGGAATGGGTAAAGAAATATGTGGTCCATGCATGCAGTGGAATATTCCTGTGCTGTAAGAAACAATGAATATGATGTATATGTAGAAATATGAGAAGGCCTGATGTTGCTCAGTCGTGTCTGACTCTTTGTGACCTCATTTTTATGGGGTTTTCTTGGCAAAGATCCTGGAGTGGTTTGCCATTTCCTTCTCCAACTCATATACAGATGAGGAAACTGAGGCAAATTGGATTCAATGATTTGCCCACAGTCACACAGCTAGTAAGTGTCTGAGGCTAAATTTGAACTTGGGAAGATAAGTCTTCCTGAATCTGGATCCAACACTCTATCCAATTCTGTGATGGTTAATTTTGCTGGACTTCTTTTTTTCCTCTTTTTAAAATTCTTTGTTATAAGGAATGACTCTCTGGGAAGGGGAGGGAGGAGGAATATAGGAGGAAATGTAGGTGATGTGAAACCAAAAAGCAATAAAACATTATGTAAAAAGAAAGGAAGTATATGGTAAATACTATAGATGTTCAGAAAAAGAAGAAATCAGTATGGGTTTGAAGACTCAAGGAACATTTCAAGATGGGAAATTTAGCCAGGGCTAGGCCTTTACTCTCTTTTGAAGTGACAGAACTGAGGGTCAAATCCAGGTCTTTTGGCTCCAACTTCAATGTCCTTTCTTTCCTTTTTCAAAATAAAAAGAATTTTAAACCTATTTGCTAAGCATGTGCAGTTATCCTTTCTACATTGCAACTTTCCCCATCGGGGTTTTGATATATCACAGGTTGGCATAAGAAATTAAGTGAGAATTTGGGGGGAGTTTTGCAGAAGCCTCAGATGACACACAAAGGCCCCCAGACAACACAGAAAAAGTTTAGAAATTCAGAAATGCATAAAATGTACATATAGCATTTATAATACCAACATATTTTATCTTTTAATACCATAAATATATACAATTTCTCTTTTAAAGTTAAAACAAATGAAAAATCAAAGGTTACGAAAAGAACATGAAGGCCAGCAGATGATACACAAAGGTTAGAAATATAGAGATATCTTTAAGTTTAGCAACTAATAGATGCATAAAATGTACATACTTTTAGGTGTTATATTACCTTGCAGTATGTATTTTACTGTTTAGTAACACAAATGAATAGCTACACAAATGTTTTCCTGTAAATTTATAGTAAAAGAGCTGCATTTCTACACAATGGTCTCATGTGACATCTCATGGTGATCTGATCTTCAAGTGGCCTTTGCATCCACAGTTTCCAGTATCTTGTGCTGTTTAAACTGCAAAGGGATGGCCAAAAATTTTTATGGGGATTTTCCAGATGGGGGCGGGGCAGGCCCCTAACCTCAGCAATGTGGAAGGGATAACTGTACTCTGTGACAAAAACTGAGAGGACAAATATGAAAGCAAGAGAGTACCTGCCCTCAAGAATCTTATATTACTCTTTTATTATAAATTTGATTTTTTAAATGATCATGTATTAATTTTTCTTCCTCCTACCTCCCCTCTCACCCCACAAGGAGGGGGAAACATTACAAAACCAAGGGTGGTCAAGCAAAACAAATTCTTTCATCGGCTATATCTAAAACTTCATTTTTCATTCTACGTATTAGTTCACCTCCCCTCTGCCATGAAGCAGACAGCATTCTTCATCAGTGCTCTGGAACCATGGTTAAATATTGCACTGATCAGAGTTCTTACAATATTGTTTAAATTGTTCTCCTGGTTCTGTTCACTACATTCTACAGCATTTCAAACAAGTCTTCCCAAGTTTCTCTGCAACAATCCACTCAACATTTTTCCCTGGGTCGTCTAGGGAGAAAAGCTTAGCACCAAGAACTGGAATAGCCCCTTTGCTTACAAGCTCTTGATTTAGGCCTGTCTCCCAAAATAGAGCTCACCTTCTCAAACAGCTTATCTGCTTCACCCTCCCCTCGCCACAGCCCCTAAACTAAAGACTTTTTTCCCAGGTGTTCCCCTACCAGTTCATTCCTTAGGGACTAAAGGGACAATCCACTCCAAAGGATTCTAGGCATGATCCAATCAATAGCCAAAGACTTTGAGCCCCATTTCTCTATCTTATATTTCCCAAGTCATGTTTCAGATAAAATGTTCAAAGTCCTTTTCTTGGTTCCTACAGCTTATCAACACATTGTGAAATACATTGAAATGGTAATTAGGTTATTTTTATCTTATCTTTTGTTTCTGAGTATTTTACTATATTTGCTGATAATTTTCTAGTGGAAAAATATTTCTTGACTAAAGGGCAGTCTGGTAGAGCGGAAAGACAGTCAGAAGACAGAGGTTTGAGTCTGTTTTGCTATTAGCTGTGTGAAATTGGGCATATCACTTGCCCTCTCTACCTAAATGCATTCATCTGTAAAACTGAGTACTTAAGTCGTCATCCAAGTCTAAGATACTATTATTTTTGTCTTCTCCCTCCATCTCCCCCACCCCTAGAAAATACGGTGATATCTGGAAAGATATCTAAAACTAAGTACAATAAATCAAAGCACACTGTTTTCACTTGTGTGTGTGTGTGTGTGTGTGTGTGTTTCTTTTGGTCTTTCTCCTTCCACAACATGACTCATATGAAAATATATTTTACTTGATTGCACATATGTAACCTCTATCAAATTACTTACCATCTTAGGGAAGGAGAAAATTTGGAACTCAAAAAAAATTTTTAAATGAGTGTTAGTTGTCTATATATAACTGGAAGAAAATAAAATACTATTAAAATAAAGTAATTGAAGGGAATACTAAATTAAAAAAATAAAATTAAGCACAAGATTGAGGAGATACATAGATTCAGAAATGCACCAAATTATTTCTTCCAACCCTCTTAATGCTGCAGGTGTAGAAACCAAGTCCTAGAAAGAGGAAATAACAGTCAAGCTCACATAGGTAGAAAGAACAAAGAACAGAGGCAGGGTCTGAACCTGGGCCCTCAGACTCTGCTGCACTGGGTTGCCTCTGAAAAGACAGTTTATATAGAAGCTCATGACTGAGAGGCCTCTCTTTACAGAGGCAGTACAGTGTGTATATATGTGTATGTATGTATATATGTGTGTGTATGTATGTATATACACACAGATATATACTATATGTATATAACCACATATATACATACATATTATACAAAAATACATAATATACACACACAGGAGGGGAGATTGTTGGGAAAGAGCTGACTCCATATATATAATCACATCTCTTCCTGACATATATGCATTTAGTCATGTATCTCTTCTCTGATATGTATGTTTACATGTAAAAACATTGGTGCATGTATGATTTATATACACAGAGAGAAGAATCAGCTCTTTCCCAATGTCCCTACCCCTACCCTGCATAGTAGCACCCAAAGGTGCTAGGGAGGATTTGATAGCAGCAGAGGCCATTAGTGAGGATGTTAATCTATCACTTAGCTTGAATCCTGGGATTCATTTGGTAATGGGCCTGGTCTCCAGTGAGCTTTGCCAGAAGACTAAAGTCCTATTAAAAAATGCCCAGCAGCTTTCTTGGCCACCTTTGTTCTATTGCTGTTTTTCACATTGAGTTTGCCGTCTACCACTTCAGTAGTGATAATAAGAATAATAGCATTCATAGACTACTTAAAACTTGTAAACTACATATATATACATACATGCACACACACACACATATATATGTGTGTGTATATATATATGTATATATATATATATATATATATATATACAGACAGACACACACACATATATAATCTCATTTGTTCTTCATGACAACCCTGTGAGTTAGGGGGTATTATTATTCCCATTTCACAGATGAGGAAACTGAGGCAAGCAGAGACTAAGTGACTTGCTCAGGGTCACATAGCTAGTAAAGTTCTGAGGCCAGGTTTGAACTCATATCTTCCTGACTCCAGGCCCAACACTCTGTCCATTGTAACTTCTAGCTATCTTAATATAGGGGAAAGGTAAACACAATGTCCAACAATGGTCTAGAGTCAGGAAGACACACACAGGAGGGGAGATTGTTGGGAAAGAGCTGAGTCCATGTATATAATCACATCTCTTCTTGACATATATGCATTTAATATTTAATATGGCCTCAGACACTAGCTGTATGACCCTGGGCAAGTCACTTAACCCTGTTCGCCTTAGTTTTTTCATCTATAAAATGAGCTGGAGAAGGAAATGGCAAACTAAACCAGTGTCTTTGCCAAGAAAACCCCAAATGGGGTCACAGAGAGTTGGACATCACTGAAAAACAACAACAAAAAAACACTATGTGACTACATCTAACTCAGGATTAACCCACTGAACTTTAGAACCTGTTGATAAAGTCCATGATCAGAACTACACTGATTTCATCCACTTATTCCTCCAACTCTTGTCCTAAAGTATTCCTCCCATCCCAAAGGCTTAGGGATAGAAAGGGAATAAGGATAAGGAAGGACTAACATCTGGTGTCAGTCTAATCTGGGGAGTTGAGGGTGGCCTTGGGTCTAGGGTCTCTTTATCTGCCTCAGGGTAAGGATACTGTTTGCGGACTTTTTCTGTCATAGGGGAGAGGTGTTTTAGGGGATGGTATCATCGAGATAACAGAAAATACACAGAAACTAGTCACGGGACAGAAAAAAGGGACTAATATCTAGACTGGGGTCCGAGCCAATGGATATCTAAGACTTAATTAATATTGTGATTTCACACCTCTCTGGAATACCATCAAGGACCAGAATGAAGTAAGAAGTCTCAAGGAATTCAAAGCAGACCTGAACCAAGCTGGTACATGAATATTAACGCATTTTATCTTAGGAGAGAAAGCTCCTGGGGCCTTCACTCAGAGGCAGGGCCCATTTTTATACCAAACACATTGCATCTCTAGTTCCTTAGCCAAAAGCAATATGAAGGGTAGGAAAAGGGGGCTGTTAGTTACTGGCACACATTGGTAGCTTGCCAGCAAAAAAGGAGACAGAAAAAAAAAAAGTAGATAAAAGAACTCAAAACTCCCAATACTTTGAGATCAGGGGAGGGGGTAGCAAACACACCTCAGTTGCCCATACCTGAGGACCCCTGAGGACATATTTTGGTTCCATCTTTGTATTACCAACGCCTAACATAGAACCTTTGACCCCAAAGTAAATGTTTATGAGAATAAACCACTATTGGTTTTTGTCATTGCCCAATAACAGATCTTTCTAGGCATGACCCTGAAACCACCAAGAAAAGACTGTTTGGGTTAAGGTGGAAAGGAAGGATGTATACAGCATTCTTACTGCTTGGGATGCTTACTAGCTTTGTGACTCATACAACCTCTCTGTGTCTCAGCTTCTTCATCTGTAAAATGGGATAATAATACTTACTCACAGGCTGTGGTAAGGCTCAGATGAGATAATGTATGTGAAGTGGTTCACAGACTTTAGAGGGCCAAATAAGTGTGTATAAATATCATTCTTATCACTTAATGGATAAACTTTTCAGCCAGGGTGAAAGTTTAGCAGCTGAGTGTGCTGCTTTGAGCAGATTGTTAAATTACAAGTCAGGGTTTGTGTTGATTGTCTGGACTTTAAAAAGTGATGGAGAAAATATTAATAGTACAGATTAAACTTAAAAGTGTGTTGTGGGTTGTAAAGCCATGCACAAGCAGCTTTCCAGAGGACTGTTGCTGTGAACAGTTCAAGGTTCTGATTACATAGTATAGCAAACTCTCTATTTATTCAGTAACAAATCAGAGCAAAATGTTCACAGAAAATCAAGGCACAGCATTCACAATGTCACAACTCAACAACTTATCACTAAAGTGGCCACATAGTTTTCACCAAAGTGGTCACATAGTTTTAAACAAAATACAGTCATTTAGTAACTCAATCATTTAGTAACTCAATCATTCAATCCTCCTTAAGGAGGCTTGCCTTCTTAAGGGACACAAAGTACAAAAGTCAAAGTCATCCACCCATGGAGTGCAATTAAGTTACAATTCCATCAGTCACTACTGTAATGGGAATGTAAATTTTTAAGATCTTCCCTGCCCCTAGGCTAAAGTGCACCTGGAGCCTGGGGTGGGAAGCTAGATACTTTTTGATTGGTCAGTGGGTCAATAAGGTTGTTACATTCTCTGAGCCAGGAGAAGGCTATATAAACCCTGATTTGAGGCTTTGTTTGGGGGCTCACTTTGAGAAGTGTTCTGTGATTTGATCAGATAAGACTCTGGGAAGCTGTTGTTGAGAGCCCCCCCCCCTACCTGGCTTTGAAAAACCCAGATATTGACTTGGTATGGATGTAATGGTTAGACATTTTGAAAATGTCTACTTGATCTGTTTCTCTGTCTTGATAATTCTGTCTGTATACTCTGAAGTTCAGGGTGCTGACCTTTTCCCCCTGAACTAGGTAAATGATACATATTTGACTGGTTAAAGTAAGCTTGTTAACCCATTTTGAGTTGCTTTCCTTTAACAAAGCAGATCTAAGAACCTGTGCTGGCAGCCACCATGGGGACGCTGGGGTGCTTGCTGCTACAACTACTCAGTACCCTCTTAAGGGGTAGTGGAAAGTACAAAATTCATCCACCCCTAGGTTACAAGTAAGTTACAATTTCATCAGTCACTACTCAAACAATTTCATCTTGACTCAAGGCAGGCTTTCAGCTTCCATGGTTTCTCTTCCATGGTCCCAGCTCCTGCCCAAATCTAACCAACTGCCACCTGAGTTCAAAGGCAGACAGCTCCCAGTTCCTTGTCCAGCTCTCTGTGCAGTTCCTGCTCCACATTGAAGCTCACAGTGTCCAGTCCACCTCAAGTCCTTCACAGTTTCTGTTCCTGGGAAGAGAAAACTTAACAGAACCACAATATCTACACACATCAAGCTTAGTAGAATTACAACAATATTCACACATGGTCAGCACTATCATCTCAATTCACTTTCTGCCTGTGAAATCAACATAGACCCAAAACAGACAAAGTACCAACACTACAGCCATGCTTCCTCTGGCAGCTCCAGCTAGCCCTCAGAAGTCTTCAGCAGCTTTGGCTGGTTCTTAGAAACTCTCAGCAGGAGTTTGGCTGACTCTCAGAAGAAGTTCCGCCATCACAAATTCTGTTCTCAAAATCAAAATTACTTTCTCCAGCTCTGTTTTCAAAATCAAAATCACTTTATCCAGCCTCCATGCAGCTTGCTCCAAGAAATTCTGTCTCAGTTCTCAATTCTCATTTCTCTTCTCAGTTCTTCTCAATTCTCAGTTCATTCTTCAGTCCAGCAGTAGCAGCCCAGCCTCCAGATGCTTGCTAAGAGAAATTCTCTCTCCTTCTCTCTCTCTCTGGCAACAGTTGTTCTGCCTCCACAATGCTTACCCCAAGAAATTTTGACTCTCCTAGCTGGGGCTTTTCCTTATATATGGTATTAACTTCTCCCTGTTCAGCCCCTTCCTGTTACATCAGCAACAGGGGTTCATACCTTCTGTTTCTTTACAGAGGCTTAATTTGAAACTAAGTGCTAAGTACCTGTTAGTTTGGCAATACGAAGGGATTTTCAAATTTCGTTACTATTACATGGGTACATTTTCTTTTTCCTAGAAGGCTAGTTACATTTTCCAGCACACCCCTGCTTTCAGCTCTCTAAAAATCTTGGATTGCCAGGATAATTCATTGCCTATATGAACATAAAAGGACCCTTTGAAGCCATCTGATTTGCTCCCCTCATTTTACAAAGAGAGGTTCAAGTGCAGAGAAGTTAAATCATTTCCCAGGGTCATATAGCTAGTAAAAAGTAGAGCCATGATTCAAACTCAGAGGCTCTGGGTGTTCTTTCCACTATAATACATGTTCTATTACACTTCTCCGTAGACAATAATATACAGAAATCTAAGTGACAGTGAGGCTAGACCTACTGAGAAACAGTTCCCAGTGGATCCAGAGTTGATTGAGTTTCCAGATGGTCTGACAATACTCAGATAAGGATTGGGGTGTGCTGGTTCTTAAATGTACCCTGCACCTTTTGGGCCCACAGGAAAACCTCAATGTGCTTCAATAGATTAATCTAATAAAAGGAAATATAATAGGGATCAATGTAAAATCTTATACTTGGGCTCAAAAAATCAACTCTACAAGTACAGGAGAGGAGGGGCATGATTAGACAGTACTTGGGAAGAAAAGGGTAAGTGAACAGAAAAGTCCAGATGAGTCAGCACTGTGATGTAAGAGGCAACAAAGCCAACTGAGATGCTGGGCTCCAATAAGAGAAGCAAGACTTCCAACACTGATCAACAGAAGAACATCCAGAGAAAGGCATCCAGAATGAAGGACCTCGAGCTCAGATGTATGATGATGGTTGAAGGCATTGAGGATGCTTAGCCAAAAAGACTTGGGGTGGGAGAAGGGGGGGGAATATAGGGGGAAAGGGAGGGAAATGATAGGGCCTTCTAGTACTCAGAAGAATCTCATGAGAAAAAAAAAAAGGAGTAGGTCTTTTCTGTTTGATGCCAAAGGGGAAACCCAGGAGCAATTCATGGAAGTTTAGAAGATAACAATTTAGGTTTGATGTCAAGAAAAATTCTCTTTTAGAACAATCCCAAAGCAGAAGGGGCTGCCTCAGAAGAGGGGAAGAGAAGGAAATAAACATTTATTAAGTGCCTACTATATGCTAAACACTTTACAAACATTATCTCATTTGATTAAGTACCTACTATATGCTAAACACTTTACAAACATTATATCATTTGATCCTCACAACAACCCTGCTATTATCATTCCCATTTTACAGTTGAGGAAATTGAGGCAGACAGAGGTTAAGTGACTTGCCAAGGATCACACAGCTAGTAAAATGGCTGAGGCAGATGGTATGATCCCACTTTCTCCCGGACTCTGCATATACTGGTAGGACAGTATCCTAGACCTTGGGGAGAGATTTTGTACAAACTATTCCTATCAGGGCAGCTAGGTGGCACAGTGAAAAGAGCACCACCCTGAAGTCAGGAGGACCTGAGTTCAAATCTGACCTTAGACATGTGACACACTTACTAGCTGTGTGACCTTGGGCAAGTCACTTAACCCCAATTGCATTGCCTTCCTCCCTCCAAAAAACAAAACAGAAAACCTATTCCTATCATACCCCCTCAAGATATCAAGTGACTTGCCCAAGGTCACCAAAATTGAGCAAGTAAAAGAGTTGGGAACCAAACTCAAGTCTTCTGACTGCAAATCCAGTGCACTTACCACCACCAAACTGCCTAACTTTCATTTCATAGGTGAAAACTAAGATTCAGAGTGGTTAAATAATCTGCTAGTTACAGTAGAGGACCTTAACCTGGGATCCATTAACTAGTTTTATTAAAAATACCTTGATTATATTTTTATATAATTGGCTTCCTTTGCAATCCCATTATTTTATGCATTTAAAAACATCATTCAGAGAAATGATCCATAGTCTTCCCCAGACTTTCTAACTTAAACAAACAAAAGTTTGAGCACCTCTGAGTTAGATCTAGTTAGTGACTAGAGGGACTTCACTTGGCATCACATGAACTAAAGATTTATCAAGAGTAACAGACTAAGAGTGAAAAGTCTTTGAAAGCCATTTGATGGGGGTTAATAATCCTAGATGAGAGATCTGTTCTAATTGGCTATGGGATTTTATTATGTCCTTTGGGTCATGTCTAAAAGCATCTAGTTAGCTGCAAGGGAAGGCTATTCCAGAAACTGGAGCAAGTGTAGTTTTCTAGCACATTGGTGAGGGAGAAACTTCGCTGGGTTGAAGGGAAGAGAAGGAAGCCTGTGTTTTTGCCAAATCCCATTCCCTATTCTACTTTGACCAGAGGGGAACCTTCCATTTCAAAGGTTCTAGAGGATGCTGGCTTATGGGAAATCTTCCATCAGTGTCCTAAACAGCATCTCCGAATCAGCTGTCGGCACTGTCAGCATCATTGGGGCCAAAGACACAGTGGACTTGTGACTCTATAAAGAAGCCCAGCAAATAAACTACCTTATGCCTAAAGGAAATGTCTTCAGGATCCTACAAATGTGAGGAAGAGGGCCTCCGGGAACCAAAAGCTTTGAATTACTCCTTTGCCACATTTGCTTTCTAAGCATGATCCTACTTTCTCCTGGACTCTGCATATACTGCTTGGAGAGTGTCCCAGACCTTTGGGGAGATCTTTTTTACAGACTACTCCTATTGTACCACCTTGGTAAACTCCCCTTTCTAAAAGCTACTTATGTGGCTACTGATAGTCTTCAGGATAAGCACACTAGTAGGGGCTCAGGCTGATGATATTTGAGAATCACTCCTGTCTCCCTCACAGGTACCCCTAGGGCCCTAAGAGGCAAGTGCTGCCTAGCTCTAGGAACCTGGCTCTGTAAGAGAGGGAGTCACGATGAGAATCTTTACACTTCCATGGGTTTCATTGGTCAGAGCTGGGATACAGGGATGCTTCCTAGGGTTATTATAGTGCAGTCCTATCAACCAGAATCCCAGGATCAATGCTCTGGTTTGACCTGGGTGTATCTCCAAGAAGACTGTCTGAAGGTTTGTGGTTGTCAGAATAGGGTGTGCTCTGTGCTCGGCCCCTCATGCCTGCTCTGCCTATGGGCGAAGCTAGAAGGTAAAAACCAATGGCTGCCCCAGGACCCACAGTAGAAAAGGAGCAGCAATGACTGTTTCATTGGCTTAGGAATGAAGGCACTTGGATTCTAGCTCAGGATCTGCTACTAAACAGCTGTATGATCTTACATAAATGCCTTAATTCCCCAAAGACTAAGAATTTTCCCCCACCATAGAGCAAGCACCTTAGCACACCCAAGATGACCAACTAGCACAGGTTCTTTGACCTGCTTTGCTAAAGGAAAGATAGCTTTTAAAGGGGTTGACAATCTTACTTTAATTACAGATAATCCAATAGAAAATACAAGCAGAGAAATTAGCACAGAGATTCAACAGATAGGGCTCCTACTGTCTGAACAAAGTAATAACAACCACCTACATACACCACCAGACTGGGAGAGCACAAACCTCTGAGTAGTGGGGGGAGGACGGGGATTCTTAACAAACAGCTACTCAGAGACCTGTCCAGGGAATCAAAAGGCAAACCCCCAAAGCAAAATACTAACCTCCCAGAATATATAACAAAGACTCAGAATCTGATCGAGTGCCTAAAAGCTTGAAAATCCTCATGTCTCAGCATTTCTTTGGACAATTCTGGTAACCCTGAGCCTGATTCGGTGTAAGCCAGGGCTCTATGTGCTTGTTAATGGTCAGGAAAGATCTTCAAATTCCATTAACATTACAATGACTTGGAATTTTTTTGGCTGGTACAAGTATCATAGACTGTGCCTTCAAGTTGAGGGGGATCATGGGACCCTGAGACACTAGTATGAGGCCAGGGAATGTTGGTAGGTATAAGGGTGGTACAGATCAGGAGGGATTGGGGCGGGGAGCTCAGTCCTGCTAATTAGGTGCTAAGCTCCATTGTTTCAACACTGCTAAAGGATAGAGGGGGTTGTCAGCACTCTATTCAGTTCCCTGTAAATTCAGTGCCCCTGGTGACCATTTTGCCCCGTGCTATGAGGTCCTTCATGGTGTGAGACACACATACAGAAAATGAGCTCACAGCCTTTCTCAGGAATCACCACAGGAATCCATTGGCTAGGAGGTTCACCTTTTCGCTTGGCCCAAAGTAACTCTCTATCAAATATTAACAAGGACCTTGGCTGGGAGGTTTAGTAGGAATCACAGCTTCCCAGTAACCAAAGACCTCGTCTACTGCTTCTAAGGGGAGAGGCAATGGAGCCTGCCAGGCAGAGCTTGGGTTTCCTTTAAAAGCAATTCATTAAGTTTGGAGACTGAAGGGCGACAGGAAACTCTACTGAGCCTGGATAAACTAGGAGTCAGATTACAGCCTATGCTGGCTGGGGACCAAGAATATGCAGTCAGGGAGGGCTCCTCTGATGATTTGTAGCCTGGGTCCTCATCATTCTGACTTATTGAGTCATAGTAAGGGAGTATCAGAACTGAAGGAAGTGTGCTATAGTCGATACAGTGCCAGACTTGGAGTCAGAAAGCCCTGAGTTCACATCCAGCCCCAGATGTTTACTAGCTATAGGACCTAGAGAAGTTACTGAACCGCTCTCTTTCAGTGTCAATCTCCCCATCTGTAAAATGTGAATAATAACATCTGTAGCTTCAACCTCACAGTTATGAGGTGTAAGTGAGATAATGCAGGGAAATGGAGATAAGCAGAGAAAAGCTCTTCAACCTTATACCCAGTGGAACCATGCCTAGCAACAAACAGTCGCTACTAGAGACTGGCAGGGAAGAAAAAAAAAGAAAACATATAGTGCATTTGTGTGATTGGGAAAAGGTGAGAAAATTGGGGTGGTGTGGAAATCAAAGCAGTTGTCAACTCCAAAATAGAATGTTCTATTGATTTATTTTAGATAATCATGAGAGTCTGTACTGAAATCCAAGGACAAAAAAACTGATAGACATATAGTAGAATGATTCTCTATAATATGAACCAAACTCATCATTTCAAAAGGGTACCGCTTGCAAGTGGAGGAAAGGGACAGGAAAAAGCATTTATTAAATGCCTACTATGTCCCAGGTACAAATGTTATCTGAGTTTAAACAGCAACCCTGGGAAGAAAGTGCTAGTATGGTCCTCTTTTTACAGATGAGGAAACTGAGGCATAGATCACGTAGCTAGTAAATGTCTGAGACTGGATTTGAATTCAGGCCTTCTTGAATGCAGGCCTAGCACTCTATCTACTATGCCATCTGGCTCCCTCAAGTATAGAGGGGGTTGATCAATGGAGTTCTTGATCAAGTGGAGAAGTATGTCAGTCAGTCATGAAATGATGTGGCATGGGCTGTTGTTAGTGCCTAATCAAATGCAGAGGTCCCCTAATGAAATTGATGGGACACAGAGATCTCTTAGTCACTAGGAGTAGTGATGAAGTGTCAACCACTCCTTGATGGCCTATAAAGCAAGCTCAGAGTTCTTAAGGATTTTCTCTTTGCCTTTTCTGTTTTGTCTTCTTCCAAAGTTCAGCAAGAGGCATAGAATTTCTCTCCTCCTCACTTCCCAGCCCCAGTCCCATCCTTCCTTTCCACCTCCCTCCCCACCCCAAGGTGACTTAACAGAAGCACAGGACAAGTGAGAGACAAATACCTGCATAGCCTGGGAGGTGTTTCAGGGATACTGTTCCTATATTCCAGCCCCTTTTGTAAAGGTCCTGGCATATTTTGAATGCTCCAGGCAATGTGATCTCAGAATCTAGTTTTCTAGTAGAGAAGGGAGAGTCCTTGCCAGCTTCAGCTTTGACAGTAGCATCATGCTTGAGAATTTGGGCACTGGACCTTGTACAACGATAAGATTTCCTGATGCATCATGCTCCTTGAAGAAGGGAGAAGACAGTCCACACGGCTCTGGAGTTCTTCAGACCGTGGAGTGAGAAGGGGGTCTGCCTATTCAGCAGTCTCTAAAGTCTGTTTACCTTTTGGAAGGATCTAAACCTCAAGACAGTACAAGTCTTAGAAAGACTTGTGGGATTCTTTGAAAAAGAGGAATGTCAGAGGGTTGCCCTAAGAGCAACCCCAAGTTCATTTCCCCTGGGTGCGGAGAGGGCATTGAGAAAGTAGCATGTGGACTATTTGAGTAATTTATACTTCTTCGGGGCATCTAAGTGGCATAGTGCCAGGCCTGGAGTCAGGAAGATTCATCTTCCTGAGTTCAAATCCATCCTCAGACACTTACTAGCTATTCGACCCTGGGCAAGTCACTTAATCCTGTTTGCCTCAATTTCCTCATCTATAAAATAAGCTGGAGAAGCAAATGGCAAACCATTCCAGTATCTTTGCCAAGAAAATCCCAAATGGGTTCATAAAGAGTCAGACATAACTGAAAAAAAAATGACTGAACAACAACAAAAGATAAGTGATAAAAGGATATGAACAAACAATTCTCAAAAGAATTGTTGGGGCAGCTAGGTGGCACAGTGAATAGAACACTGGTCTGAAGTCAGGGAGGACCTGAATTCAAATCTAACCTCAGACACTTACTGTGTGACCCTGATCAAGTCACTTAACCCTCATTATCTCCAAAAAGAATTGCAAATTATTAATAACCAAATGAAAGGAAGCTCCAAATCCTTAAAAAGAAAAAAACATGCAAATCAAAACAGTTCTGAGGTTTTGCCACAGATCCAACAAATTGGCAAAAATGACAAAAGATGGGAGTAGTCAATATTGGAGGGGCTGTTGGAAGACAGGCATAGGAATTCACTTCTGGTGTAGCTGTGAATTGATTCAACCATTCTAGAAAACAATTTGGAATTATATGAAGAAATTGACTAAATTCCCCATACTCTTTGATGCAGATTCTACTGCATGAGATATACCCCAAAGAGGTAGAGGGCAAAATGAAAGGCCTCGTATAAGCCAAAATATTTATAGCAGGGGCAGCAAGGTGGCACAGTGAATAGAGTAAATGGCCTTGGAGGCAAAAGGATCTGAGTTCAAATGTGACTTCAGACACTTACTAGTTGTGTGACCCTGGGCGAGTCACTTAACCCTGATTGCCTCTAAAAATAAAATATTTATAGCAACTCTTCTTTGTGGAAACAAAGCAGAGACACGTCCATTGGCAAATGGAAAAACAAATTGTGGTACCTAAATGGAATGTGACCGTGCTAAATGAAACCATGAATATGATGAGTAGGAAAAGAAGCCTGGGAAGACATATGAATTGAGGTCAGATGAAGTAAGCAGAAACAGGAAAATAATATACACCGTAACTACAACAATGTAAGTGAAAAAAACAAAAACAACAAAACCAGAGAAACTCAATGCTGTGAAATTATAATGACCAAGCACGGAGAGATATGAGAGACACCTCATCCCACTTCTTTCAAAAGGTGGGGGACTATGGGTGTGAAATATTGCATAGCGTGTCAGATTTTTAAAATATGTCGATTAATTTTCTTGAACAGTGTAATGGGAATGTAAATTTTAAAGATCTTCCCTGCCCCTAGGCTAAAGTGCACCAGAAGCCTGGGGAGGGAGGCTTGTTTTTCAGTAGATACTTTTTGATTGGCCAGTGGGTCAAAAAGGTTGTTACATTCTCTGAGCCAGGAGAAGGCTATATAAGCACTGATGTGTAGCTTTGTTTTGGGACTCACTTTGAGAAGTATTCTGTGATTTGATCTGAATTCTGGGAAGCCGTTGTTGAGAGTCCCCCGGCTTTGAAAAACCCAGAATGTGGAAACCCAGATGTTGACTGGGTATGGATGTAATGGTTGGACAGTTTGGAAATCTGTCTACTTGATGTTTCTGTCTTGATAATTATGCCTGTATACTTTGAGGTTCAGGGTGCTGACCTTTTCTCCTGAACAAGGTAAATGATATATGTCTGACTGATTAAAGTAAGCTTGTTAACCCATTTTGAGTTGCTTTCCTTTAACAAAGTAGATCCAAGAACCTGTGTGAGCAGGCACCCTGGGGACACTGGGGTGCTTGCTGCTACAAACAGTTTCCCCCCTCTTTTTTATTCATTATTGTAAGAATGGCCCTCTGGGAGAAGAAAATAGCCCCCTGGGTGAAGAAGAAAAACACTGGGAAATATAGATTATGGAAGTGTAATGGGGGGCATATACGCACAATATGTGACTGCAAAAATATTGTAATGGGTGGCTAGGTGGCACAGTGAATAGAGCACTGGCCCTGGAGTCAGAAGGAACCAAGTTCAAATTTGGCCTCAGACACTTGACACTTGCTGTGTGACCTTGGGCAAGTCACTTAACCCCAATTGCCCTGCCTTCCCCCCTCCAAAAAAAAGCAAGAAAAGGTACACAAAGAATATTGTACAGGCACTAAGAAGTGGACCCTTATTGATCAGCACCCTCCCTCCCTCTCCACTACCCACCTATACCTGAAGGGATAGGTCAATGAAGGCCAGGTCCTCCTATTATATAAAAAAAGATGATGCTTATAAAAAATATTTCTTAAAAAAAAAAAAGCTGGCCATGCTCCTGAGTCCAGACTCAGCATTAAGAAACCAGATTCTCTCTCTCCTTTTTTCAAGTTTATTTTATTAAAATATACAGTGACTGAATATCAAGTAAGTATTGTGAACAGGAACAGTCTCCTCCAGCTACAAGTGAGGAGGGAAGAGACACCAGAGTCAAGGCTCCTGCCAATCAGACATGCGGCCATGCCTTATACTACACACACACACACACACACACACACACTCACACACACACACACACACACACACACACACACACACAGTAAGGAGCATCTTGTGCACATCTGTGGTCTCTGGGATCGACATTCAGCAGTGGGAGCCCCCTAAGGAGGGGGACAGGGCTGAAGAATTCCCAGCAGGCTGTTGGCTCCTAGAAGACAGATTGGCCCTAGTGCTTAGAGATGCAGGGAGAGAGAGTGCGAGAAGGGAGCAGAGTGGGGCTGGATGGAGGGGAGAGGACACCCAGAGCCTGAGGACGCTGAGAGCTCCTCTGTGGTTGTGGGGAGAAAGGCTCAGAATGTAGACTGGAGACCAAGGAGTGAGGGGAGAACCTGAACCTAGAGAAATGACAGGGAGACCTGGGTTTGTGTTGGTGAGAAAGGTAACAAGAGGTTGAACTGAGCTCAGTACTGAAGTCCCCTTTGGGATACTCTTTCCCCTGAGTGTACATCAGGTGTGAGGCCTAGGAGGGCTATGCCTTGAACCAAAACTACTTGTCTAACCACCAGGACCACCACGGCCCTGCATTTGGTGCAATGAGCACAGAGCCAGGCCGAGTCCAGAGGACAAGGATGGGAATTCCCCTGCAGTCAGGGGGAACCGGCAGGACAGGGGTTCTGCACTGCTGGGGCTGAGGCCTGAGTGGGGGGGAGAAGCTGTGGAGCAATGGAATGTATCTAGTTGGAATGTTCCTTGGGAGTAGCAGCTGAGTCCCTCACACCATGGACAATTTTGATCCCCCGCTGTACTTTCTTAGTCCCTAAAAACCAGATACTGGCTCTGAGGCCCTATGGAACCAGCCAGGATCCTCTTCCTAGGGAGGAGAATGTTACAGAAAAGTTTCTTCCACTTCCCATGGGGTACTTGATCAGAAGTCACACTGGTGGGTTTTTCTTGAGGTCACTCAACAGCAGATTGTAACTACCACAGCAACCCAAATTATTTTAACACCCTGGTAGTATTAACCACCCTTTAAACTTAAAGAGCCAGGTGTAGAATTTAATGAGTCATATTTAGCCTATATAAACCTATAACCTATCCTCTTACTCCACATAAGACATCTGGGGTAAAGGATGGAGTTAGAGGAGGGTAGAAATTCCTTTTCTTAAAGTTTTCTGGCAATGTGGTCTCCCAGACAAACAGTACCCCCGGACTCTACTTGTTTCCTTTTTCTAAATGCTGGCTTGAGTATCCCTCCCTGAAAATCACAATGCCATCCCTAGGGCTGCAGGGGACCAGTCTGACTCCTGAGGCCTGGTTAATACAAATGTGGAACCTGCCTGGTTGTCACTCATTCAGGAACAAGGAGTTTGTGCTTTTGAATATCACTGGGGAGGTGAAGGAATTAAGTTCTCCTTTCTCTGAGATACAGGACTCATTCCAGGAGCTGTCTTTCCCACTTCTCCCAGTTGGGGGGGGGGGGAAGAGAGGGGAGGGCACCAGGACAAAAACTTTAAACAAAAAGCATCAGGGAGAGAATGGGACAGTTTTCTCTTGGAAAAAAGAGGGTATCTAATGATCAGCCTCCTTAGAAGGCTTCTTGGTGTTGGCAAAGTTTTCTCACTTGTGGGGCTGCAGTTAAGGTTTGTGCTTTTTGAACAGGTGTGAGACAGTTATCCTCTTTGCTGTAGGTGGGGGTGAGGGGACAGAGGGTCTCCTAGCTGTCTCCTTTTGGGGACTAAGAAGCTAGATAGCCTAGATAACCTCAAGGGTCACTTTCAGCTCTAAATCCTACAGGTATTTGTCTCTCTTCTCCCAGGGATGGAGCTCCCATCCTTCCAGCAACCAGTCTGAACCAGCTGAACCCAATTCCCACCTCCACCAATCCCTGAGCCGCAATAGCTACCCTCTCTCTGCCAGAGAAGAAGATCCAGACAATTTGTTAATTCAAGTCTGAGCTCCCTAACCCAGCTGCACTTAATAGACTCTGGTCTTTGAGCCAGGATGAAGGATTTCCCTTCCTTATCCTGGGGCAAGAGTGGAAGATGATTATCATTAAGATTCTATAATCAAGTAAACCCCAGTCCCTGAGTTTGGAAGGCTATTCCTTTCCTGGGGTGGCAGAGTGGATACGATTCTCCTCGTTGCAGTCCTGGGTGGATCCCTCATCCTTCTGCTAAGTGCGTCATCATGGTCTCTGGTTTATAGGCATCCTCTGTCTGTCCTGAGCTTAGCAACTATGAAATTCCTGTTTTCTCATGTGGTTCTCTCTCTTGTGAGTGACTTACCAAAAGGCAAGAACAAAGCATACATTGAGCTTTTCTTTTCAACCAAGACACGCCCTGCCCCCCAACTTCCTGAAGAATCAGCAAAAGACCTCCCAGAGAGGCAGATTACTGCTCCCTTCTTCATGACTTCTCTCCTGGCAGCCTTGAAAGCCCCAAATGGAGGACAAGCTGGGCCATGTCGCCAAGCAGGGGACAATGCACCCCTACAGTGAGGGCTGATCTAGAAACAGGATGGAACAGCTGTAGCCTGAGGAGGCAGTGTGGCATCATGGGAAAAGATCAGTGGATCTGGAGTGAGAAGCCTGGGGTTTGAATCCTGGCTCTGCTACTTTACTACAGTTTGACCTTGGTCAAATAACTTGCCTTCTTTGGGACTTAGTTTCCTCACCTGTAAAAAGAGGAGGGTTGAATTAAGTGACCTCTAAAGGTGCCTAACAGCTCTATGATAATACCCTAAATAGGGAGGAGAGAACTCTATGGATAGCTTTGACCCATTAGTGCAGGGTCACCAATTTTGTCTCAAGAGCTGCAAGACTGGAAAAGGGTTGTGTGAACTTAATCCCGTGGCCCCTAAGGGCTGCAGAGGAGCTGTTGGCCTCAGGAAAAGAGGTGAAGATCTCCTTTAGAGACTGTGCTGTCTGTCCTCTGTGGGAATTCAAGCCTGTTTCCTGGTAAAACCCAGTTGTCCAATGGAATTGGGGAACATCTTCCTAATCAGACAGAAGGTGCAACAGATTCCTTTTGGAAATGTGTAGATTTCACCCAGTCCCTGAGATATAGCCCCCCTCCTTGGGGAAGTGGACTGGATAGATGGCACTCTATTGCCCACAAGATACCATCTCCTAGTTCTCTCCTAGTAGGAGAGAAGTTGCTACATGTGATACTCAGCCCAGATATCTCTCTCCCTCTCTCTCTCTCTCTCTCTCTCTCTCTCTCTCTCTCTCTCTCTCTCTCTCTCTCTCTCTCTCTCTCTCTCTCTCTCTCTCTCCCCCCTTCTCTCCTTCTGTCTCTTTCTCTCCCTCTTCAAGCCTAGGGGAATCTTGTGTATGTGTGTAGCAAACTTTTGTTATTTTTTTTCTTCTTTTTCTGTAAATTAGTAAAAAAAAAAAGTTTCTTGTGACGGTGGCGCCTGTCAGTAAGAAGTTGGCCTTCTGAGGCAGAGGCTGGGGAGGGTGTGGCAGCTGAATGCTTCTCCCTTCTATATCACGTTCTCAAATAACTGCATTGAACTCATGATGTTTTCATCCTATTTGGAGTAAGAAAGAAAAAATTGAAGAAGAGGGGACATTGTTAGGAGCTATCCACCATGACAGTAGAATTCATTGTAAACAGATTTTAGGAACGGTTACAAAAATGATTATAGCGATTAGGTAATTCAACATAAATTAATTTCATCATGAGAAAACATAGAATTAAAAGGAGTTTAGAGTTTACTGGGTCATGTGAGGGGGGGAGGGGCTGCCTGGCTAGAAGAGGTTTTGAGGTCAGTTGATATTGACTGGGAGAGAGGCTTCTGGTGCCATTTTCTCCAAAGATCTGTGCAATATCCCAAAGGTCACAGTCACGAATAAACCAGTGCACTCAAAGGAACTGTGTCTTATCCTATATACAGACCTTTTCTTTGCCTGAGAGTATGAATGGAGGATTTGGAAAGCTATATGATATCAGGATTTTGGTGCAGAAGTAGGGGCAGGGACAATACCAATGGTCCAGGAAGAAATGCCAGGCTTCCCAGACTCTCTAAAGGATTCCAGGAAATGACTCCAAATAGGATGAACCCAAGCTAGGTGAGGGCCAGGAATGGACCCAGACTTAAATAATGTGTGTAACTAGACTCTCTAGGCTGTTCTCACTTAGCCTGAACTCTGAAAGTTTAGACTCCTAATAAAGTCCTAAGAGAATCACGACAATCCTAGGTCATCTTGCCTAAGAGTTGATTGTTAATGCCTCTCAGAAGGAGAGGGGACAGGATAGAGTCTTTCTGAGGATCCAGGACTAAGCAAGATGCCCTGAAACCTCCCCAAAGGAAAGAAAGGGGTGGGGAAGATATGGAAGAAGAAAAGAGAAATCCCCCAAATATTCCTATTTCCTTTGATCCCCAGAAGGGGGAACTTCTAAACCAATGGAATGCTATGTTTCTGGCTAGGCTAACAGGGGAAGGAAGCTCACCTTTTGACAAGTCTCTAGGAATTCTTCAATGGTTACCACTCCATCTTGATTCCTGTCCATTTTCTGAAACATGAATATTCTTCTTTAGAAACTACTCAAATCCAGGAGCAATCTCCCAATCATATCTTAAACTACAGGAAACTCATTGGGTCAAGTATTCCTGCCTTTTCTTTCCTTCCTTCTGTCCTCCATCTCCCTCTCTTCCCTTTCTTCCTCTCTCTCTCTCTCTCTCTCACTCTCTCTCTCTCTCTCTCCCCCCTTCTCTCCTTCTGTCTCTCTCTCTCTTTCTCATTCCCTCTCTGTCTCTCTCTCCCCCCCCCCATACAACTTTCATTAAGTGCCTACAATATGGAGGCACCATATTAGGGTCTCCTCTATCTGAAAAATATCCTTGGGCCTGAATCCTTCAGTGGTCACTGATTTAGCATTTTTCAAGCAGGTATTGGATACCATATCAATAATTTTTAAAAGATATTGTCCTGTTGGCAAGAGACCTGAGCTTTCCTGGGCTACTTTCCTCATCACCTTCCTCCCATCCCAATGTAAAAATGTTCAATGATGCTTCCCCCTCTCCTCTTTCTCCTGGTATCTCCCATGTACCCCCTGCCCTCACTACTGACCTTTCCTGAAACTTCCAAATCTGCCTCCTCAGTCTCCCTCTCTCAGGACCAATTCCAGGAAATGAGAATAATGCCTCATATTTTGTATTTTACAAATTCCTTATTTGACTTCACCTTTCAAAGTCATTATCTGAGGTAGTCAAGTCAGGGATTATTATCCTTATTTTACATTTGAGATATCTAAACCCCAGAGAGGTTAACAGTCTTGCCTGTGGTTCTATAGCAAGTCAGCAGCTTCATCGGAATAAGAACTCAGGTTTCCTTGAAACTGTGACTGACCTCCATCTCTAACCTGGATGGTTCAACTGTCTTTTCAGCACTCTCTAGCTCTCATCTCAAGAAAAAGTTAGTTTTCAAACTACTACCTCTTCTTAAAAATTTGTAAATTTGTTTAGAGCTAGAATAGAGGTTAGGAATCATTTGGTCCAAGTCTCTGAGTTCATTGATGAGGGCCAAGAGAACTGAAATGACTTGCCTAAGGGTACACACATACTTAATGGTGGATGGAGCTGGGCCTGGAACCTGTAGCTCCTGACTCCCAGGTTAGAATTCTTTCCTTAACATCCCACTACTTTTCATGGAGTTGCTTCCAAAGTCTGAGGGTCATCTCTGGGAAAGAAAGGCAAAGGGAGAATAGAGATGGAAGGGGATCCGCAGTCTGTGTGTCAGCCTCCCTAAAACATTTCATGTGTGGTGGTCTCAGACCATGTCTGCCATCACCTTGTCAGGACTTTGTCTCCTCAGGAATCCTTTCTAAGAAATCACAAACTTGGTCATGTAACTGAGAGACTCTTATCCTCCTCTCCATGTTTTCTGATTTCTGGCCCCATCACGTTTCCCGGGAGCTGGGATATTACCTGAAAGAACCTTTCCACATGCTCCAATGGTGCTTCTTCCCTCAGGATGGGGTAGGTGTGACGACCCATCATGTCATAAATGGATTTCATGATAGCCAGCATCTCCTAGGATGGGGAACAGGGTAGTGGTGAGGTCTGGGGCATCCTGAGGACTCTCATATATTGGGGAGGAGGGAACAGGAAGTCTGGAGAGCTAAGAACGAACTTCATTTGGGAAGGGTTCTGGTGCTTCTGGTAGTATTCCACACTTTCCTTCTGCAACAGAGGGAACAGTGGTGGGGATAATGGCAAAGGCACTGAGCACCCTCAGGAAAGTTACCACTCCTTTAAAGGGACAGCTGCTAATAGCCTATCATCAGTTCTGTCATTTGCTCTTATATTATGTTCTCCTGTACCCAGGAGGATACTTGGCTATGCTGTCTTCCTGGTAGTAAACAAAAGAAGAGAGCCCTATTTTTCTCTGTCTTGTCTTTGGTGTTCTTTTTGTGCTCATAACCCATAGGTTCTAAAACTGTTCCGTGTGAGTTGGCTCCTGAGAGCAGTGTTCCTTATGGAACTATCAGGTGATTGCAATCATTAGGCTAGGAGTCAGCAGCCTTGAGAGCCCCAAGTGCTGATGAGGAACTAAGCAGTCACCACAGAGGTAGAAGAATTCTCGAGTGCCTTTTGCACTTATGGAAATGCAGGAAAACAGAGAGGAAAGAAGGGATTTGGAGTCAGAGGACCTGGCTTCAAATCCTGACCCTGTCACTTATTACTTAGGTGATCTTAAGTCACTTAACCTCTCTGGGACTCAATTTATTTGCCTGTAAAATGAAGGGATTGGACTGGATGATCTGTAAGGTTCCTTCTGGTCCTAAGATCTCTAAAACCACTGGCCTCTGAGACTGCTCAATTCAATTCATGTCAAGAACCATATACCAAACACCCTATATATGAGTCAACCCTCAAAGTTAGGTGCCTGACAGAAGCAGTAATAACACCAATAAGTGTTATTTCATGTTTAGTGTTTCATATTCAGCCGCTCATTTGAGGCTCCCAGGTGCTCTGTGAAATTTATAGTGCCAGGATTTTATCCCCATTTTGAATTTAAGTAAACTGAAGCATAAAGAGGTTAAGCCCAAGGCCATATAACTAACACATCAAAGTCAAGACTCAAACTCAGGACTCTTTGTACTACATCACACTACAGTATTCAATATTATACCATTTCAATAATACAAAGATCCATGATTGATATGAGCACACTACTAAAATTGATTATGGGTACTCTGTAGCTTCTTAGATGTTTAGGGGATCATAGAACTTGAAGGGACCCGAAAAGCCATCTGATACAACCCCCTCACTGAACAGATAAGGAAACTGAGGCTGAGAGAGGTTAAGTGACTTAAATGTTAGAGGCAGTATCTGAAGTCAGGTCTTTCTGACTCTAAATCCTGCACTCTATCCATGCTGCCTGTCTCCAAGGATACTAGGACTGAAAAATTCATTATCCTGCTTAGAGAACTTAGAGATGGCTGCATTGGGTTTTGACAGACCAAGTGTCACTGGGCTTACACCCAAAGTCTTTCAGTTTGGGAAGATCCACCAGGTCTTATCCCCTTCTGCCACAGCCTTCAAGAACACCAAATCATCTCCATAATATGGCATCAGAGTAGGATTTTATCCAACTTCAGCTGAATAACGAATTAAAAACTAATTTTTAATTAAATTTAACTTCATTTAAATTAAAAATAAAATAAATTTAATTTAAAAATTAAAAACTAAAACCAAATAATGCATAACTCCCACTGTCTTACTCCACAAAAGAACCCAAAGCAACAGGACTCTAGGATCAAACTGAAACTTTGAAGCTAAGAATCTCCTTCCTTAAGCAGAACTGCTCATTTAAAACAAACCACCTGCCTTACCTTGACTCTGGGCCAATCACAGACCAGAATCCTTACACCTGTCCTCATTCTATTGACGAATGCAAATGTTTTCAATCCTCTGTTCCCCATCACCCATTCTTTACCACTTGTAAGCAGGTACCTCTTTTGTGATATATCCATCCTTGTTAATATCATAGAGATTAAAGGCCCATTTCAACTTCTCATGGACTGTTCCTCGAAGCAAAATTGAGAGACCCACCACGAAATCCTGTCCAAAAAAAATGGAGAAAAAAAGTACTAGGCTGAAGGCAGCTGCATTTTGTTAATAGGGGATTACTGGCAATAATATGGGGTTAGGGAGTGGACCTGTGATTTCACTGGTACTATACATGGAGCTCTCAAACGAAGAAATTCTTTCTACCAATGTAGATTAGTGCCTTCTCTGAAACTTCTTATCTTGCAGAGTTGCCTAGAACCCTGATAGGTTAGGTAACTTGCTCAGGGGCACACAGCCAGTATGTTTCCAGGGTAAGACTTGAACCCAGATTTTCCATTGCTATCTATGGTAGAAATAAATATATCATCAAAACTCACTAATTTAGACTAATTTGGGGTGGCACCCTGATACGAAAAGGCTAAATTACAGAATTTTGGGGGGAAATACAATTTTTATTATTTTCAGGTCCAAATAATAACTAGAACTAAGCTAACAATGGCTTACTGAGTAGAGTCTTACAGGACCTGCTTTAATGGACAGGGCTATTTTATTGAGCAAGCATTTTATGACCTGAATTCCAAAAAAAAATTATGCCATAAAAAATTAGAAGGGAAAAATGATCATATATCTTTCAAAGTTTGGGGAGGGAGGGAAGGTGAATTCTGAGCCAAAAAGGGATAGAGGAAATTCTAAATCAAAAAGGGATAGAGCAAAAGATAAAATAGATAATTTTGATTGCATGAAGTTGAAAAGCTTCTGCTTTTCAGATCAATGCAACTAGGATGAGAAGAGAAGTAATCAAGTGGGGAAAAAAACCCTTTGCATGAAATATCTCTAAATAAGCATCTGATATCACAGACATAAAGACAACTAACTACATATAAAACCAAGCTTTTTTTAAATCAGTAGATAAGGATATGAACAAAGTTCTTAAAAGAAGAAACAAAAACAATGACAACATATGAAAGAATTATCTAAATCATAATATTAAGAAAAATGCAAATCAAAGCAACCCTAAGATTTTACTTTATGTGTAGCAAGCTGGCAAAGATAACAAAAGACAAGAAAAGTAATTCCTAGAGAGAACATGTGGAAAGATGGGCACATTAATGCATTGTAGGTGGAGCTGTAAATTAGCTCAACCATTCTGGAAAACAATCTGGAATTGTGTCAAGAAAGTGACTAAAATGCCCTTAGTCTTTGGCCCAGAGACTGCATTGTTAGGTACATACCCCAATGAAGTCATTGACAAAAAGAAAGATCCCCTATATACCAAAATATTTATAGCAGCAATATTCCTTTGTGGTAGCTGGAAACTGGAAACAAAGTCAATATCCTTCAACTGAGAGACCAGCTAAACAAATTGTGGTATACAGATTATTATTTCACTGTAAGAAATCATGACTTTGATGAATACAGAGAAGCAAGAAAGGACTTACATGAACTGATGCAAAGTGAAGAAGAGGCAAGGAATCAATATACATAAAACTACAGCAACATAAAAAGAAAGAACATCATCACTACCCAAACAAATGAAACTGAAAGCCACGAAATCATAATGATCAAACCAGACCCAAAAGAAGAGATGTTAGAAAATGCTTCCCCCTGATTCTTTGTAGAGTTGGGGGACTATGGATGTAAATCATAGTATATAATCAACCTTTTTCAATGTGTTGGTTAGTTTTGTTAAACTTTTTTTGTTTCTTTCTTTTAAAAAAAATTATTCATTGTAGGAAACGGCTCTATGGGAGGAGATGAGGGGAGAAATATATAGTGGGAAATTTAGAAGATCTAATAACAAAAGATATCAATAAATTTTTTAAAAGTATAGCTAGTATTTGTAAATAACAGTTCTAATGACACCATTACCCATACTATCTTCCATGATGATGCCTAAAAACAGGTGTATGTCTTTTCCTTTCTCTTCAGTGGTTTAAACATTCTTCTGCCATTTTGTTAACACTATTCCTTTGTTTACCAAACCCTTTGGAAGGGGGGCTCATTTGACCCAGTAGCTGTTTCTTCTGTCTTCAGTCAATTCTGCTTTTCTGACTGCAAGAGATATGCAGGGGTACACTGGGCTCCTGTATGCCACCAAGAAACCAACAGCTATTTCAAAGCCCAAAGATCCAAAGGGGCTTAAGTTTCTGGCTCATGACCCTCTTTTGCAAAGTTAATAACTCCAGTGGTCAGTTCCTAACCTGCCACATTCAGCAGATAAGTGAGTTTTATTTCTTTAAAGACTCTTGAAAAAGTAAAAATGAATAGATTAAAATCAACATTTCTGATGTTAAGACTAGGCCTCATAAGACCCCTGGGTCTAGGTACTCAAAGAGTACTCTTCCAGTGAATCAATCTCCTTGTCACATGTTCCTTTTTGGAGCATAGGGTTCTGCAGGTCTGGGAGGCAGGGAGTGTGCACAATGGAAAGGGAACTAATTTGTAGTCAGAAGACTTGAGTTCAAATCCAGATTTTGTCACTTAATAATTGTGTGACTTTGTTAAGTCACTTACCCTTTCTGGGACTTAGTTTCTCCATATGTAAAATTAAGGGGCTGGACTAGATTTACCTCAAGGTTCCTTCCAGCTCCAAATCTAGAATCTTATATCAAAGAATATGGAATATCAAATATGTTATATCAAAGAAGAGAGAGTTAGCACTGCTCATTGGAAGAAAGGTCCTAGTGGGATCGCATATTTTTAAAGGTAGCTTTGGCAGTACAGTGATTAGAGCTCTTAGTCCTATAGTCAGGAGTTCAAATATAACTTCCACCACGTTTTAGCTTTGTGACCCTTGGACAAATCACTTAAACATCTGCTGCCTTAGTTTCCTCAACTGTAAGATGGGAATACAATTAGCATCTATTTCCCAGGGCTATTTTGAATATTAAAAGAGATAATATTTGTAAAGTGCCTAGCACAAGTCCCTGACACTGTAGCTTTTTCCCTTCCCTACTATGAATGCAAATTTTACTATATCCCACAAGGGACATTTTCCACTGCCCCCAAATGCTTCCCCCACTGAGGGAGTAATTTATGTTGGCATTTCCACAAGAGTCCAGAAAAGCAGAAAGATTATCTTTCCCCTAAACCTGCCTGGGCCTCTTTCTGACTTTACTATTTTTGTCTTTGACCTCACCTTCCACCCAGGTTCCCATGTTTGTAACCTTGGAGTTATTTTTGTACTCTTCCTCATGTCATACCCTTTGCATTTCTAATCAAAAATCAAATCTCATCAATTCAACTTCTTCAGTATCTCTCCTATTTCCCATTCTCTGTACAGGCACCTATTACCACCTATCTGGATTTAGCAGATCTTTCCACCTTTACTCTCTTCCCTCTCTAATCTGTCCTTCATACTACTATTGGACTAATCTTCCTTGTGTGTAAATCTGGTCAGGTTCAGGGACCCAATTACCTATGTATTTCTTAGTCATTAGCATATCTCAGAACTTGAAAAGATCCTGACCCTTTATGAGTCAAAGGCAGTGAGGACCTATGCCAACTCTGTATTTAATTACCATATGACCCTAGAGCGAACAATGGCTCCTATCCACTAGCTACTCCCCCTCCTATGATGGGCAAATTACCATCTCCCACTTCCCTTATCACCATACTTCAGAATCAGTGTCTTCTCCCTATACTCCCATCCCTATCCACCTCGGACTTCCTCTCCATATAATTTTCCACCCACCCATTTTATTGCGCTCCCTGGAATGTTCACTCTATTATTAAACAAGCTTCTCTGTAACCTTCACAACACGTTCTTACATCTTGCACTAACAGAACTCTGGCTTTCCCTAGGAAACACTACAGCTCTGGTCTCCCCTTTAGTAATGGGCGATTCTTTTCTTCTGTCTCCTAGAAGCAGCATGTTGTTTTTGTTCTTGTTCTTATTGGTTTGCCCTTCATTTGGAAGAGAACCAATGACATCATGGGTGATATCTTGACTTGAGCATGAATTGGATTTGCACAAAGTCATCAGCTTCCTTCTCTCTTTGAGAAACATCCAAGTCCAATGGTAGAACAAAAGCCAAGACTATTGGTGAAGGCCCAGGATGAAGTGGATGACCTTGGCATTTTCAATGTTTAACCAAGCTCTAAGAGGTCCACAGTGCCTGGTTCAGAGGCAGTATGACAGGAGAAGGATCAAGTCACACACTCACTTTCCAAATTGTCTTCTTGCCACCATTATTCATCACACTTCTCTTCTTTTAGCCTCATTCCATTCAGCTTTATCACCTGCTTCAGTTCAGTTATTTATTCCAGGTCATTCCTTTTTCGAAGACTTCAGAACCTAGCTCACATTCTTCTTCTCTACTCCAACTTTTACCCTCATACTTGGAGACTTCAATACATATGGTGATGCCCCCTTGATACCTTGGCCTCCAAAGTTCATCAGCTTCCTCAACTGCCATGACCATCATCTTCACTTCATCTTAGTCACATGGGAATCTTTCTACTGCTCCGTGATCCAGAATTCCGAAATTCCTCCATCCTGCCACAATCTCCTACCCTACCATCTCTCTTTCTGCCTCACCCCTCCTAAAACTATTCCTCATGCCCATCCTGACTCCCAATGCTTTCACTCATCTCTGTTCTCCCACTCCATCACCCCTTACTTCCTCTCTCTTTAGTCTGGACTCTTATACTATCAATTATTCTTGGATCCCTTGCCACCCTGTTCTATTGCCTGTCCTGTTTGGTCAAATTCCAATCTTGTGTTACCCTTACTATCTGCCTTCTCCATTCCTATTTATTCATATGCTGCAAAAAGCCTTCTTTTCATTGCATAGGGGCGCGGGGAAGGAATCATGCAATTAGGCAATTGGGTTCACTACAAATTTAATTTATCCAGTGTCAACTGAACCCTCTCTGCTTCACTGGAGGAATGTAAATATACCTGCCTCTAGCTATATTTAACTCATTTCCTCAGAACTCCTTCCCAATGGCAAAGTCTATCATTTTTATAGCCTGGTTTCTTAAAAGTACCATACCCCAATACAAAAGAAATTATAGAATAACATAAATGAAATTAAATAGGTTGCTTCAGGAAGTTGGAATAGAAATTCTATAGGGTATATATAGAGAGAGACAGACAGAGACAGAGAGAGAGAGGGAAGAGATGGGAGGAGAGGAAGAAAGAGAGAGAAGTAGAAGGAGGAGAGGGAGAAAGATTTTCCTGTGATTACAAAAGAATGAAATCCCAATCAGAAAGTCCCTTTACCAATGCAGGGTATCACCTTCTCTGAAATTTATCTATTTATGGTCTTAGGCTGTTCGAGGCAATGAGAGGCTGGCCAGAATATGTCAGGGATAGGACTTTAACCCAGACCTTTAAAGCCAATATTGCTTCTCCGATGTATCTATCCACTATACCACACTGCCTCTCAGAGGCAGCATGATGTAGTGACTAGGGAGCCATGAAGATCTGGTTTGAGTTCCCCATCTGGCATATATCTGGTAAATCCTTCCCACTGCATATCACTATGGATATGAGTTCAACACATTCTGTTACTGTTGAGTCATTTTTCAATTATGTCTGACTCTTCGTGACCCGATTTGGAGATTTCCTGGCAAAGATACTGAGGTTTCCGATTCCTTCTCCAGTTCATTTTACAGGTAAGGAGACTGAGGCAAACAGGGTTAAGTGACTTGCCCAGGGTCACACAGCTAGTAAGTGCCTGAGGCTAGATTCGAACTCAGGTCTTCCTGACTCCAGGCCCGGCACTCTATCTCCACTATACCACCTAACTGCCCTCGACATATTCTAGGCACCTGTACAAGCCTACAAGTTGCAGAGAAGGTGTTGACCTACGTTAGTAGGGGGGATTTCTGATTCCCAGGATGGCACAAGGCTCATTCCTCTACTCCACAAACATTACTTGATAGTAATGTGATAGTGCCTCCAGGATGCCTGGAGCTGGCTAGTAGTATTTTTTTTTTTAAATGTTTTTAAAGCATTATTGATATAGTTATTATTAACACCACCACCAATCCAGAGGTTTTTCAAGTCAAACAAGCTTGCTTTGCCTCTTTCCCGTTAGCTGCCCTTGAACCTCAGAAAGGCGAGTCTGAGGCAGTATCGATCCTGAGACTCTGGGAGAGGTTTTCCTCTCTGTGATGAGGTTTGAGCTTTCAGCTGCAGCTATTTTTAGAAGCCTGGAATCCACCAAACCAGGGGCCTCTTTGAAAAAGACCTCTATACCTGACCAGGGGCAGAAGCCCCAAGCAAAGCAATCCAGTGCTCTCTCCTAGAGGCGGGCTTCTATTTCCTGGCAGGACTCAGAACCTGGGCTTTATTCCACTGGTCCCCAAGTGAGATGCCCTTTGAACACAGTGCTTGCATGTTATCCTGAATCTAGGGCAGTCTTACTTGGACAATGATGTGAGCTGAAGGGCTCAGACCCGCCCAAATACCAATTGAAGGATTCATTTCTTTGGTTTAAGAACTTGCCTTCTCCATGCTTCTTTTAAAATGCAAATATGGGGTGGGGGGAAGGAGAGTAATAGGAACGCTAAGTGGCATGGTGGATAGAGCTCTGGCTTCAATCCTAAATTTAAATTCCCCCTCAGACATTTCCTAGCTGTGGAACCCAGGATAAGTCATTTAACCTTTGTTTGCCTATGTTTCCTCAATTATAAAATGGGATTGGTAATAGCACATCCCTCCCAGGGTTTTTGTGAATCTCAAGTGAGAAATTTGTAAAGCACTTAGCACAGTGCCCTTGTTTCCTTCTTTCTTTCCTTAGATCATGAAAAAAAAAAGTAGTCTGGAACCCCAACATAGTGGTCGCCTATGTCCAAGGGACTGCTGTCTACTACCCTACTCCACCCAACCTTCCAATGTCCTCAAGTCTCCCCCATCCTTGAAAACCTTCACTAGATCCTGCCATCCTCTCCAGCTATCATCTCCCATTCTCAGCCATACTCCAAGAAAAAAGCCATCTACACTTGCTGGGGGACTCAGGTCTAGAAGCAAAGCAGTATAATAGGTTTTTAGCACCAGCCCAACTCCACTTGGAAGACACTCTCCTGATGCATGTTGGCACCTTCTCTACAACTTATATCCTCAGAGTTGCCCAGGGCACTGCTAGAGGTGAGTGACTTGCCCGGGGTCAGTGAGGCAGCATGTGTCCAAGATCAAGACTAAATCTAAGTCTTCCTGACTTTGAGGGGGCATCTCTATCCATTATGCCACAATGCCTCTTTTCAGGAAATGACTGGTGTAAAAAATAAAAGACTTGTTTCCTTCCATTAACAAAACTCTCTCTTTTTTTAAAGAATGCTGAAATTTTTATGCAATAGCAACAAAAAAGGATCAAAGCAAACACCTATCAATCAGAGAATGAATGAATAACCTGGTACATGATTACAATGAATGGTAGAGTGTAATAAGAAATAACAAATATGAGGAATTCAGAGAAACATAGGAAGACGTGTTCAGTTTAATTGTTTTTCAGTTGTGTCTGACTCTTCATGACCCCATCTGGGGTTCTCTTGGCAAAGACATTGAAGTGGTTGTCATTTCCTTCTTTAGCACATTTTACAGATGAGGAAAATGAGGCAAAAGGGGTTAAGTGACTTGCCCAGGATCCTACAGTTAGTAAGTGTCTGAGGCTGGATTTGAACTCTTCCTGACTCCATGCACTGTGCTGCCTTCCTGCCTTAGGGAAGACTTGTATGAACTGATAAATAAGTACCAGCAGGAAAACATACACAATAACTTTAGTGATGTGAATGAAAAGAACAATAAAATGAAGCAAAGAACTGAGTTTTTATAAAAGTCAATGCTGGCTCAGTAAAAAGATTTGACGTCAGAGGACCTGGGTCAATTTCTGCTTTCTAGCTATGTGATCCTAGGTAAGACACTTAACCTGTACCAGGTCTGCTCCTGGTACAAAATGAGAGAGCTAGACTCAGGGGTGTTCTAGTAAATATTTAACAACCAGCTCTCCAAAAGTATATGTGCAATACACTTTTAAGCTTAATCTTCAGTATTAGCATTTTCTCTATTACTTTCTTAAGTCTAGATAACCAATAAAAACAATAAATTAAGGCCTGATTTATGGCATTTGAAGATTTCCAAGTTGTAAATGCTCACGCTGAAGATTTAACAATCTGTTCTAGTGAGCAGGTTCCAGCTGGCTCTACCATGCCCCTGGTTAGGGCTAGATGACCTCTGATGTAGGAATAAGGAATTTTGAAAACTCTCTGACATCATTTTTGTTTAACTATTTTTTTCTCCCAGGGGGTCAGTAGGAAAGGCAATATCTATGAACAGTGGTGTTATAAAAACAAAAGGCATCCATAAAAATATAAAAAAGAGAAAGAAAGAATTCTTTCAGTGGTGTTACTTCTCCACACATCCTCTGGGTGAAAGCCAATGAAAGCAAGTTAGAGTGAGCTGGCAAATTTAAAAATTTATCAACAAGGTTTAAAAGACAGCATTTCTAATGAGCTGAGGACTGCATCCCATCTGCTATGGTAAGCTCCTGGGTCACAAGGTATGTGAATGAGCCCATAACATGTACGGCCAGTAAGTCCTTTCTTAGGAACACAGCTTCCTGTTAATCTTCACTCCTCCAGGGCTGATGCAAGGCCTCGGGTCTGCGTGGGTTGGGGGTGAGATGACTCCTCAGACAAAGGCCACAACAACATAGCCATAACAGCAGACAGTCAAATTCCTCTTCCCACTCCTCAAGATAGGGAGGGAGATGGGGAAGCCGAGACGGCCAGCTGATAGTTGAAGGGTTTAAGTTAGATGAAAGGAAAAATTTCTTCCTAGTGAGAATCCTATTCCTTGTTTAGTAGCTCTATGACTTTGGGTATGTAACAACTTCTTTGGGCCTCGATTTCCCATGCTGTAATATGAAGAGGTTTTCCCCCTAGACCATCTCTACAATTTTGTGCACTTCTAAATCTATGATCCTATGATGACTGGAGGGTGGCTAGTTACTGGACTGAGGAGATGTGATACCCTTTGGAGATACTTAAAGATAGAGAGGCTAAGGACTGTGACGTCACTGGAACTCCCAATGAGGGGCAGCTAGGTGGCACAGGGCATAGAGCACAGTCACAGAGACCTGAGTTCAAATCCTGCCTCAGACAATTACTAGCTGTGTGACCCTGGGCAAGTCACTTAACCCTGTTTGCCTCAGTTTCCTCATCTGTAAAATGAACTGGAGAAGGAAATGACAAACCACTCCAGTATCTTTGCCAAGAAAATCCCAAGTGGGGCCAAGAGTCAGACACAACCAAAACAAATAAACAGCTACAAAAACGAAGAAACTTCATCAACCAAAGCAGAGCAGCACATTCTATGAAAATTAAATCTTTGAGAGTTGTCTCTGGCACTGAGGCTAAGTGACTTGCCCAGGGGTCACTGAGTCAGTATGTGTCAGAGGCAGGACTTGAACCCAGGTCTTTCTGGCTCTGAGGCCAGCTCTCTACCCACTAAATCAAGGGTCAACAAACTATAGCCTGAGGGCTAAATCCAGTCCATGCAGTCTGTTTTTGTAGGGCCCAGCCAGCTAAGAATGGCTTTTATACTGTTTTACATTTATAAACAAATTTTTATTTAAAAATACAAAAAAACATTCTTAGCTTGGGATATACAAAAACAAGAGGGGGGAGGGGTTTGTAGACTTGGCTCCACTGGCCAGAGTTTGCTGACCCCTGCACTAAATCATAGAGACAGAAAGAGAGACAGAAACAGACAGAGAAACAGAGACAGATGGAGACAGAGAGACAGACTATAGCTATCTATAGATGGATAACGCCACACTTTTAAATAGCTTAGATATGACACTACCCTGAGGCAGGCAGATGGATAAAATCAGTGTTTGTCAACCAACCTACATTGTGTGAAATATTTAGACTCTCTGCCTGAGGCTGCTCTGCCTCCCCAGCCTCAGCTCAGGGTAACAAGGATAAAGGAGGAAGCTTTTGGAAGGAAGGAGATGAGGAACAGGAGGCTTTAGGGTTTCGTTTTGTTTTTTAAGTTTATTATTTTAAAGAGTAAAAACAAAGTTTGGAGCTTTGACATCAAAATTTTTGTAGATGAAGAATTTGCTTCAGAGCAGGACAGATCTGGGCACTGACAGGGGGGAGACACTGGCCTAGGTGACTTCTCAGCCCTAGGATCCATTGTGATCACTGAGGCTGGGCTGCCCCTCTCTGCTGAGATCCGCTGTGTCCGATGTAACAGAGGCTTACAAGCTTCTTGACCTTCCAGTCTCTGGCGGAAAAAAATCTAGCATTTTTTTTTTTACCAAACCTTTGGTTTCTTTGGTGCAGGGAGCTCTGAGTGAGAAATTTCCTTCACCATGGAAAATCAAAGCCTTAATTTATCATTTTAGAGAGTTGCATGGGGAGCTAAGAGGTTCAGAGAATTACTCAGGGTCAAACAGTAGGGCTCAAGTCATGGAGAATAAATTCTTCAGATGAAAATCTGAATAAAATCAGATGGAAAATTTGTGCCTTTTGAGGGGCAAAAAGATATGGTAGGGACTTGGGCCTGACTTTTGAGCCAGCTATATCCAAGCTGCCTTGGACTGACCAAGGTGGCCAATAATACATTAATATACAATTACCCCTTCCACATCATTGGGTTAGGGGCATGGTGCTAGCTGCCCCCCCCTCCAACCCGATGATCTAGAAAATCCATGCAAATTTTTTTAGCCCTCCTTTCATTCCAGAGAAGTCTGAATTATTATAGTATTAAAAGACAAAATATATTGACATTATACAATACCATACATATATTTTATGCATTTCTGAGTTTCTAAACATTTTCTGTGTCATCTGCTGGTCTTCATGTGTCATCTAGGGCTTCCACAAAACTTCTCCCAAATTTCCTATTTAATTTCTTATGCCAACCTGTGATATATCAAAACTGTGATGGGGAAAGTCATGACGGGGAAGGGATAACTGCAGTGCTTCAAGGTTTGCAAAACACATTCTTCACAAAAACCACATGAGGTAATTATTAGGAGGGGAAGAGGGAAGGAAAGAAGCATTGATTAAACACCCACTATGTTCCAGGCACTGTGCTAGGCACTTTACAAATATCTCATTTGATCCTTGCAACAACCCTGGGAGGTGAATGCTGCTATCATCCCCATTTTATAGTTGAGGAAACTGAAGCAGACAGAGGTTTCATGACTTGCCCAGGATCACACAACTAATAAGTGTCTGAGGCTGGATTCAAACCCCAGGCCCATCACTCTAATTACTAAGTCACCTAGTTACTTAGTGGTACAAGCTATTACTAACCCATTTTACAGATGAGGAAACTGAGACTCTGAAAGCTTAAGTTCATGGGCTAGTAGAATGTAAAGTTCCTTGGGGGCAGAGGCTGTTTCACTTTTGTCTTTATATCCCTAATCCTTAGTATAGTGCCTGGCCACCAAGCATCTGAGATGAAATTCCTGACTCTAAGACTGAACTGTCTACTATCCAACATGCTATCTTGGAAAAGACCAACTATTGCTGGGGACATGTCTTAGTCAGTGGGACTCTAAGGAATGACTCTTGAGGGGAGAGACAACATAGAATTAGCTTCATTCTTTCACAAGAGAGATGAAGGAAGCCTAGGGAAAAGGAGCAGGACCAGAAATCCCTCCAGAGCCCCTGCCAGGGCAAACTAAGGAAAGTAGGAACAAGGGACCTACCTCAAAGTGAATGGCCCCATTCCCATCTGCATCAAAGGCATTGAAGAGGAAATGTGCATATGTGGTAGCATCTGCAGGGACAGACAGAGGGAGAGGGCTGGTGTTGAGTGCCAGGGACCTGCCAGGAGGCCTCCCACCCCCGTACCTTGCTCCCACCAGGAAGAGTTGTGCAGGGCATGCCCAGGGGACTGGATGCTTCCCAGCCTGGAGCGCGATGCATGATGGCAGAAAGAATTTAGAACCCTCTGGAGAGTGGAAAGCAAGACTCTGGTGTCAGGCAGGGTACTTCAAAACTGACAGCTACATTTCTCTCACCTCCATGGATGCCTAATGGGAAGAGCTGCAGGTGGAGGGAATAGCTATTACATGCCACCAGTGACCAACGTGCCAACAGGTCAGCACTGGCCCGAGAATGTGCCCTGGATCCTCGGTCAGCCTTGCTGTAGATGTCAAGCGGAGATAAAGATGAAGGGATGAATTTGCCCAGCTATCTTGCTGCTAACTTCAGAGACAACATGAAACTGAAGGATGAATGGCCCTTTAGCACCTAGGGGAATGGAAATGGGGAGGGGGGGGGAACTAACGATGCCAATCATCCTTCTTGATTGGGGGAATGACAAGTTCACTATTAGAAAACTTACCTCCCTGAGGAAAGAACTGGGAATAGATGAGTTTGAAGGTCTCTTCATCTACCAAGCCAGTGGGACATTCCTGCAACAGGGTCATCCTTCTTAGTGATATGCTCCAC
>NW_027187378.1:24502453-24520959 GCF_028583685.1 Petaurus breviceps papuanus | reverse complement strand
CCCCCCCAATCCTCCCTTGTTCTATAGCCATGAGAAGGGGAGATGAACCTTCATATACCATATAACCCAAAGCAACAATGTTAGAAGGGAGGGGGAAGTGATATAGTCAATGGCAACAGAAACACTAGGGCTGATTATGGGACATGCTGAATTCAACTCTGATGCTCCCTCACTGGGCTGTGACTCTCACTTCATGCCTCCTGGGTTACTCATGGCCACTTTCTTGTCCCACCTCAGAGGTTACCATAGAAAGAGTCATCCTCAGATTCATATCCCACCGTTGGAGATTTAGAGATACAGACTATGAAGGGCCACCTTCCTTCCCCACTAGAACCCAGCAGATACTCACGTTCTTGAATCCTCTATACAAAGACTGCAGCTCCTTCTTGGTAAACTTGGTCTGAGCCTGGAGTTGATCCAACCCCTCTGGCTGGTGGCGAACAGCGGAGAGCTCCAGTTCACTGTCACTACTATCTGGAAGAAGAGAAACAGGCACACAGCTCAGTGAGTGGTGGTGCAGCATGGGAAAAAGAGCAAACAGACTTGAGAGTTGGAGGATCTGAGTTCAAATCCTGCCTTTCCCACTTCTGAGCTGTGTGATCTGGGGCAGGTCACAACTTCTATCACTTTTTGTTTCTTTATCTGTAAAATGAGTGGATTAGATTAGAGGTTCTTAATCTAGGGTCCAAAGATCCATGGATAAATTTTCAGGGTTCCATGGACTTGGGTGGGAAAAAGTACTCTAACCCTGGGTGGAGAACCTGTGGTATACAAGCCACATGTGGCCCTCTAGACCCTCAAGTTCGGCCCTTTGGTTGAATCCGAACAGTCAAAAGGCTGCACTTGAGGAGCTTGAGGGTTACATGTGGCCTCAAAGCCACAGGTTCCCCACCCCTGCTCTAATTTCTAACTGAAATACAGTATTTCCTTCTGTCATGAATGGTGGTTAACAAAATACTGTTCTGAGCAGGAACCCACAGGCTTCACCAGATTGCCGAGGGGGTCCATGACACAAGAAAAGTTAAAAAAAACCCTAGACCAGAAGATCTGTGAGGTCATTCTAGCTCTGTGATTCTATGAGGGACCAGGTTCCCCTTGGGAAGTGAAAATGTAGAACCAAGAGAAAGGGAAAGACGTAATAGTGCCACTCACCCATTCCAAGTCAGTTTATGGGAAGCAAGGGTCTAGGACTGAAATAAGTGGAGAGGCCTTTGATCGTGCAATCACCCCCAAGTGCTCCATTTCCATGTTCAAGACCCTTAAATTTCTGATATCTGGTCATCTTTTTATCATTCCATCTCCCCATGTGGTTTACTGCTAAATGAAACTACTAAACCTATTCCTCATTTTCCCAATAATCTTCACTCCTTGGTACTTTGCAAGGTGATTGCTTCTACTCTAGAGATACCCTCCTTCCTTCCAAATCTTGACCCCTTGGTGAAGCAATTCAATTTTACACTGCTGTCTATTCTCAAACACTTTTCTTTCTTGTCCTATTGTCTTAACGCAACTCACACCTTGCCAAACCCCACACCTGGATTACTCCCACCAACCACCACTTCTTTTACTTCTATTCAGGAGCTGCTGAATAGGGCTAGAAGAAGTCTCACCACCATTACTGGTTCCACTACAAATTTTCATTTCTCTAATTTCACCTAGGGCTTCACCAAAGCTTATATACTTCCTTAATTGATGCTCTGTCCCACTCACCACAGCAGCTATTACAAATCAGTTTTTTTTCTCAAATGTACAACAGCATCCTCTTCCCCCACTGTCTGGATCGTGGACCTTGTCTCATACTTCACACCCCCAAAACCGAAGTCATTCATCTTAAGCTCCTTTTCTTCCCCTCCCTCTCTTCCTCCTCCTCCTCCTCTTCCTCATCTCATGTCCTCCTTTCATCATCCCACTACATTCTCCTCTCCTCTCCACCAATCTCTAATGATCAAGCTAGCCCTTCACCTTGCTAAGGCCAGTCTTCCTATATATATACTCAATCCCATCATGTTCTATCTTCTCTGGCAAGTTGCCCCCACTAGCATCCTCCAATCTTCAATCATTTCCTATCTATTGGTTTTCCCTGCTTCTTAAAAATATTGTCCCAACGTTCTCCCTCATCCTTTAAAACCCTCTCTTAAGCCTATCATTTCCACAAGTTGTTGTTCCAAATCTCTCCTTCCCTTCACTAAACTCTTCGAAAATAAATCTATACTTCCTTTCCTCTATTCTCTTTCCCAAACCCTCTGCAATCTGAATTCTCACTTCATCATTCATCTGAAACTACTCTCTCCAAAGTTGCCATTTATGTCTTAATTGCCAAATCTAATGACCTTTCCTTAATCCCCATCAGTCTTCATCTCTTTGAAGCATTTGATATCGTTGAACACCTTTTTTTCCTTAAGACGCCCTTCTCTTTGAGTTTTTATGTCCCTATCTTCTTGGTTCTCCTCCTACTCATATCACCAATCCTTCTTAGTCCCTTTGCTGGAGCCTCATTCGTGAGACAGCCACTAACTTCGGGTGTCCACAAGTGTCTTTCTTGGGCCTCTTCCCTTTCCTTTCTAGACTTTTTTGCTTGGTAATCTCAACTCCCATAGGTTCTTTTATCGTCTCTATTTAGCAGTGGTTTCCAGATTGATATAGTCAGCCCTTGTTTCTCTTCCAGAGCTCATCAAAAACTGCCTACAGGACACTTCAGATTAGATGTCCTGGAAACATCTCAAATTCAATAAGTTAAAAACAACAACTCAACTTTCTCCCCTCACATTCCCTTTAGAGAACTTCCTTATTTCTACTGAAGTCACTCCATCCTCCCTGTCACCTGGTCTTACAAACTCAGTGTCATCCTCAACTCTTCAATATCGTTCCACATATCAAATCAGAGGCCAAATTTTGTCATCTCTATCTCAACACCATCTTTTGTTTATGTCCCTTTCTCTCTACCCTTTTAACCACCACCTTACACCATTCAATAGCCTTCTCATCGCAATAACCTTCTAGTCTCCCTAACTCATGTTTCTCCCTGTTCCAAATAAAGCTGGCAAGGAAATTTCCTAAAGTAGCCTGATTATGGCACCATCTGACACATTAAACTCCAGTGACTTTCTCTTACTTCTATAAGCATGTAAAGCTCTTTATGGGTCTCCTACCTTCCCCAACTTTTTACTTGTTATTCTTCTCTCTACATTACAACATGGGAGGCCTTTCTGCTCCTCACATGTGATATTTCATCTCCCATCTCCCTGTCTTTTTACTGGCTGTCTTCCCATGCTTCTCCCTCCTCACCACTGCCTCTTAGAATCTGTGGCTTCCTTCGAGACTCAGCTCAGATTCTTTTAGAATCTTTTAGAATCAGTGTCTTCTCTAAGTTATTGGGTACCTGAACTGGAGAAGAAAATGGCAAACCACTCTAGTATTACTGTCAAGAAAACCCCAGATAAGGTCATGGAAATTTGGACATGACTCAACAACTGCAATTGTGTGTGTGTGTGTGTGTGTATACACACATATACATATACATATATACACACATACACATTCATGTATAGTATATATGTATATAATATATAGCATGTGTATATACACATATATGTGTCTGTATATACATACATACACACAGAGATATATACTGAATGTAAGCTCCTTGAGGGCAAGGATTTTTTCTTTTATAAATTTAATTCTCTTCAATGAACAAAAATAGATTTTCTTTCTCCCACTTCCCTCTCCCCCCACCAAAAAAGGAAAAGAAAGCCCTTATGACAAAACCCTATTTTTGCATAGTCCAGCAAAACAAATTCTGGCATTGTCCATGTCCAAAAAATATGTCTCATTTTATATCCTTAATCTGTAAACTCTCTATCAAGAGCAGACTGAATCCTCTGGAATTGTGATTAGTCATTGAATTAATCGGAGTTCTTAAGTATTTCAAAATTGTTGATCTTTACAACGTTGTTATTGTATAAATTATTTTCCTGGTTCTGCTCACTGCACTCTGCATCAGTTCATCAAGTTTCACCGAAACCATCCCTTTCATCATTCCTTATAGCAAAATAGCATTTTATTACATTCATATACTATAATTTTTTCAGTCATTGCCCAACTGATGGGCACTCGCTGGAGTTTCTAGTTCTTTGACACTTCATATAAATGTACAAAACACACAAAAATATATAAATTAATATTTTTGTACATATGGATCCTTTTCCTCTTTCTTTGATCTCTTCAGAGGTCTGGGTCTAATAGCAGTATAAGTGGGTCAAAGAGTATACATAGCTCAGTAAATTTGGGGGCACAGTTCCAAATTGCTCCCCCAAAAGGCTGGACAAATCCATAGTTTCACCAATTAACATAGCTGTTTTCCCATACCTGGCAGAAACTGTTAGCTTTCCTTTGTATCCCCAAGTGCATAACACAGCACCTGACAAACAGTAAGTTCTCGATATATACATGTTTATTGTTGACTGATTATCGAGTTGAAACAACAAGATGGCAGTAAGAGTGGTCTGTAAGGGTAGGGGTGGAGGTGGGGATGGGGAGGGAAACAGAGGAAACAGGACACAGGACACAGAGAGGCCAGCAACATTGCCATAGTGAGTAATAGACCAAAGAAAAGAGAAGATAGGTACTGCTCTCTAAATGACCTCTAGGACACAGAGGTCAGACTGCCTTTTAGGAAGAGATGGGCCAGCACAGTTGGAGTACTTGGAAACATGACTTTGTCTCTCTGAAGAATAATAGAGGCCTTAATCAGCAACAATACCACGATCAACAAACAATCCAGATGGATCAATCAATCACCAAATATTTGTTGAGCTCCTCCCTGGGTAAGGGCAAATATTTACTAAGCATGGCACAAGGTGTTCACATAGTGATGCTAATAAGAGTACAGAAGTAATTCCGTTCCTTAAAGAACTTAGAAAGGACACAGACAGGTTCCCTACTCCTGGACAATACTAATATACCTGACTGCAATAGCAGATACCTTCTGAATGTCACACACTGATCTGCATGCAAGCACATTCCTCAATATGTGAAAACAAAGACATACAGGGACAGAGACCAGAGATGGAGCAGCTTTGGAGCTGACAGGGTGAATGAAACCAAGGTGGTGCAGTCAGGAAAAGCCAACCAAATTAAAGTGAGATTTAAAATGACAAGGATAGAATTGATCTAGCAGAGAAGGAGAGACGGATCCATTCTTAGAAAACAGTTCACTAGAAGGTTGAGGAGCTAAAAAGGGGGAACTGCCTTTGGATCTAAGGACAGAGAGAGGGAACCCGTTTGTGCTTCCCTTTCCCATTGCTACAGCTGGGCATCTGAGCCTGCCATGAGGAGATTAAGGGACGCTAGTCTCTCCAGTAGGTTACTGTTGTTGTTGTTGTTGAGCTGTGTCTGACTTCATGACCACATCTGGGGTTTTCTTGGCAAAGATACTAGAGTGGTTTGCCATTTCCTTCTCCAGCTCATTTTTTGTTATTCAGGCGTTTCAGTTGTGTCCAACTTCTTCATGACCTCATTTGATGTCTTCTTGACAATGGTTTGCCATTTCCTTTAAACTGAGGTAAACAGGGTTAAGTGTCTTGCCCAATGTCCCATAGCTAGTAAGTGTCTGAGGCCAGATTTGAACTCAGTTCTTTCTGACTTCAGGCTCAGCACTCTATCCACTGTGTCAACAACTTCCCCAGTAGTTTATAGATGAGGTCTCAAAGTCCTATCTTTGTGACTATATGAATGGAAAGAGAACTGGGAGGTATTCATCATCTTTTCCTATCTCCCACCATACATAACCTTGATTTTTTATTTTTAAAATTTTTTTTCCACTTAACAGTATTTTTTTCCAATTACATATAAAGATAGTTTTCAACACTCACTTTTATAAGATTTTGATTTCCAAACTTTTTCTTCTTCCCTCCTTTCCCCCCTCCCCAAGAGGGCAAGCAATCTGATATAGGCTATACATGTACAATCAAATTAAACATATTTCCACATTAGTCACGTTGTAAAAGAAGAATCAGAACAAAAGGGAAAACCATAAGAAAAAAAAAAAGAAAAAATAGTATGCTTCGATATGCATTCAGACTCCATAGTTCTTTCTCTGGATGTGGATAGCATTTTCTATCATGAATCTTTCAGAATTGTCTTAGATCATTGTACTGCTGAGAAGAGCTAAGTCTATCAAAGTTGGTCATCACACAATGTTACTGTTACTGTGTACAATGTTCTCCTGGTTCTGCTCACTTCACTCAGCATCAGTTCACACAAGTCTTTCCAGGTTTTTCCAAAATCTGCCTGCTCAACATGTCCTATAGCACAATAGTTTTCCATTACATTCATATGCCACAACTTGTTTAGCCATTCCCCAATTGGTGGGCATCCCCTCAATTTCCAATTCTTTGCTTCCACAAAAAGAGCTGCTTATAAATATTTTTGTACATCTGCGTCCTTTTCTCTTTTTATGACCTCTTTGGGAAACATACCTAGTAGTGGTATTTCTGGATCAAAGGGTTTAGAGATATATCTATACATACATATATATGTATATATTAGGGAGATATAGTCATTCATATATTTCATAATGCAGATCATAGGTAATATTATATATGTATATAGATGCACATACATATGTATGTGTGTATACACACACATATTTTATATACACAGTTTTATAGCCCTTGGCATAGGTCCAAATTGCTCTCCAGAATGATTGAATTAGTTCATAATTCCACCAACAATGCATTAGAGTTACAATTTTCCCACATCTTCTCCAACATTTATCATTTTCCTTTTTTGTCATATTAGTCAATCTGATAGGCATGAGGTGATACCTCAGAGTTTTCTGAATTTGCATTTCCCTAATCAATAGTGATTTAGAGCATTTTTTCATATGACTATAGATAGCTTTAATTTCTTCATCTGAAAACTTTCTGTTCATATTCTTTGACCATTTATCAATCAGGTAATGACTTGTATTCTTATAAATCTGACTCAGTTCTCTATATATTTTATTTTATTTTTTCCATATATTTTAGAAATGAGGCCTCTATCAGAGACACGTCTATAAAAATTGTTTCCCAGGTTTCTGATTTCCTTCTAATCTTGGTTGCATTGGCTTTGTGCAAAACCTTTTTAATTTAATGTAATCAAAATTATCCATTTTGCACTTCATAATATTCTCTATCTCTTGTTTGGTCATAAATTCTTTCCTTCTCCATAGATCTGACAGGTAAACTATTCTTTGCTCTCCTAGTTTGCTCATGGTATAACCCTTTATGTATAAATCATGTACCATTTTGACCTTATCTTGGCATACAGTGTAAGCTGTTGATCTGTGCCTAGTTTCTGCAATACTATTTTCCACTTTTCCCAACAGTTTTTGTCAAATAGTGAGTTCTTATCCCAGAAGCTGGAGTCTCTGGGTTTATCAAACAGTAGATTACTATAGTCATTGACTACTGTGTCTTGTGTACCTAACCTATTGTAGCGATCCACCACTCTGTTTCTTAGCCAGTACCAACTAGTTTTGATTATTTCTGCTTTACAATACATTTTAGATTTTATAACTTTGATTCTTCAGAAATTATATGTAGTGTTTCAAGATCACAACCACCTAGAATATTTCCAGTGGTAACCTAGGTACAAGAAGTAGCATATCAGGTATTTTGGGAGGAATCATGAAACTAATGAAAGGAGGTGCGACAGTCTTGTGGGAGAAGGAAGGATAAGAGGAATAGCCTGAGAATAAATTATAAGACTATATAATTAAGAACTACACGAGATGAGAAGGCTTTATGATATATTGTTCCCAAGAGAATGTAAGCTCTTGAGGGCAGGTCTTTGTATCCCCAGAACATAGTACAGTACCTGACACTCAATAAAATGTCTACTGATGTTGTTGAATCATTTCAGACTCTGTGACCCCATTTGGGGTTTTCTTGGCAAAGATATTGGAATGGTTTGCCATTTCCTTCTCCAGCTAATTTTACAGATGAGGAAACTGAGGCAAATGGGATTAAGTGCCCAGAGTCACACAACTAGCAAATATCTGAGGCCAGATTTGAACTCAAGAAGATGAGTCTTCCTGACTCTAAGCCAGTTGCTTTATCTACTATGTCACCTAATTACCTAGCCTACTGATGGAGATTCACAACATCTACATTGTCATTCCTCAGAGAGACAAAGTCATGATTCCATACCCTCTAACTTTTCTGGCTCATCTCCTCCTGAGAGGCAATCTAACCCCTGTGTCCTAGAGACTATTCAGAGAGTGGTGCCATCTTTTCTCTCCTTTGTTCTATCACTCACTATGGCACTGCTGCTTCTCTCCAGTACCTGGGTCCTGTTTCCTTCATTTCCCTACCCCAGGGAATATACATCAGTGATATCAATGAATATTAAAATAGATAAGCTTGGATATGTTGCTGAGCTAATCACCTAGCACTTAATACAAATATCCAGCTTCCATTCTATTTAGTAGTATTTTAAAGGGCAGAACATTCTTATAAAGACCTTGCCCAGTTCAGTGACATGCTAGTGTGGCAGGAGACGTTGGAGTCAAGAGACCTGGGTTCAAATCATAGCTTTGACACTATCAATGTGATTATGGCCAAGTCATTTCCCCCTAATCTTTAGTTTCAACATCTGTGAAAGTGTAATAAAACAACTTGCAACCTCAAGGGGTCATTGTAAGCAAAGTGCTTTGTAAACCTTAAAATATAATCTGGATGTGTTATTATTATTATTCCTGACTTTATAACTATGGGCTGGACTCTTTCTTGTGCCACAGCCTCAGGTCTATAATCCCTCCGTGGGGGTAATACCAGGACCCAATACCTAACACAAAAGCCTACTACATACATCACATATATTCATTTCTTCTTCATCATCTTCTTCATCTTCTTCTCTCTGTCTCTATCTCTCTCTCTCTACATATATATATATACATATATATGTATGTATATAATCTTTTTTTTTGCTTTTTGGAGGGGGAAATTTGAACAAATCTTGAACATTTGCAGCTTCCTCTCCCTGACAGGTCATTCAAGCATTTTCCCTCCAATCCCAGACTCCCAGAAGACTATTTTTTAATTTTTTCTTTGTTCTTAAAACCTGTAAGCTATCATTAAAAATGACTCAGAGGAAAACATTTTCAAAAGCAGGATGGAGCTCTGTCCCTTTGGATTTCTCTTTCTCTAAGCAGAGGTAATTATGATTATTTAATTAATTAGTCTCAGGGAGATCTGTGTCAAAAATTCAGAGTACAGAGTTTTTCTTCCACAGGCATACCTGGCTCTCCTTTGCTCCTATCACCTTCTACTTCATCTTCCCAAAGCCAAACCCCATCAAAACAAAATCACTTGAGGTCAAGAGTATGTCAAAGTCTCATTTCTTTTTTAAAATAAGTTGGGTTCTTCATAAATGTTCTCAGCAAAGTTGGTGAGTAGACAAGTCTTTCCCTCTTGCCAAGAACCTTTTCTCCTTCTCCTAGTCTGTCTCTCGAATCACAGAATTTATAAAGTTACAGAATCTCAGGGTTGGAGGGCTCTCTAAGGTCACCTCATCCAACCCATACCTGAGCAAGAACGCTCTCTACGACAGCCCCAACAAGTCTTGCAAGTCAAACATTCTTTGCTTAAGGAGCTCCATTGAGAAGGAACCAATTATCCAGAGAAGAAGTCATTTCACTTTAGAACTCTTAACTTAGTTTCTCCTGACATGAAGCCTAAATACGCAGTGTGTACCCAAATCCATTGTTTCTGTCCTCCAAGACCAAGTAGAACAAGTGTAAGGCCTCTTTAAACACTCAACAGCCCTTAGGAGCTTTTGTGCCCCTTTGTGTCTTCCCTTCTCCAGACTAAATATGCCCAATTTTTTTCTAAGTTATCCTTATAGGGTATTGTGACATTAAAAACAATGTCACATATGTAATTTTTACATATGTAATTTTACGTATGTTACAAATGTTTTCTTGAAAACTCCAAATGGCCACAAAAAGTCAACAATGATGAGGATGATGATGAAGTTGCCTCTCATGCTTTTCCTCCCACGCTCTTCATCATCAACTCCCCCATCTGAGCTGCTCAGTAGGTTGGCTCATGTTTTCTGGTCTCATTTGTTATTGGAGGACAGGCTTCAAGGCCACACAGTCACACTAAAGCTTAAGGACAGAGAAGCAGGATGGTATATTACGGCTGTACTTGAGGACCTAGAGGGCTACATGTAGCCTCGAGGTCGCAGGTTCCCCATCCCTGGATTGGAAAGATTACTATTATCAATAATAAGTGCTAATAGCTAACATTTGTATGGCACTTACTTTGTGCCAGATACTGAGCTAAGAGCTATACAATTATCTAATTTGATCCTCACAAAAACCTGGGAGGTAGATGCTATTGTTATCCCCATTTTACAGATGAAGAAACTGAGGCAGACAGGGTTAAGTGACTTTTCCGGAGTCACACAGCTAGCAAGTATCTGAGGCAGAATTTGAACTCAGATCTTCCTGACTACAGGCTTGGTGCTCTATTTATTGTACTACCACTCAGCCTTACTGGACAAAACTGGTTTTGGGCATAGGGTGGTGTCAAGATATCAGGAGACAGCCTGTTTTCCAGAGCTAAGTCCCAGTAAGCAAGCTGTGCTTTGAGCTTGGTATAACAACAATCCTTTGCACCCACCCTCTGAATGATCTCATCCCCTGGTAAAATCCCATAATTATTCTATTACTTTGACCAGCACCAGATGTTCTCTGAGTGTTCCCAGACAAGTACCCATGTTCCAGTCATGAAGCCCTGCTATGAATCAAACTTGTCTCACTGCTGCTCTTACCCCTCACTGTCAGGGCTACAGCTCAATGTGTAACCATTGGTATAAGTATTGAGATCTCCCCACACTGCCTTGGGCCCCCCACTAGGAGTGGGGTCCCTGTACATCTGTTGTGTTCCCTCCTTGCTTGCAAGCCACTTCTCCCACTTTGAAATTAAACTTCTGTTTGATTCCTAACTCTTCTGTCTCTCACCTTCTCTGTTCGGCTCTGGCCATCCATAGGTTAGAGGCCGGTTCAGTCTGATTGACAGTAGGTACAATACTGGGAACATACAAGAACAGACACCCTCCTGCTACAGACTTATGCCTTTCTAACTCAGACTATAATAGGGGAAAGTTAAGGGTTGATGCAATCCCTCCCTTTATGGGTTCAATGGGGGCGGTGAGAGCATAGAACACCAAACACATTCCAACCTCCACCCCAAGGGATCACCTCGAGACAGAGTATGGTTGTGACTCAATCCCTTAAAGAAGAGAGATCTAGTCCCTGGAGAGACACAGCCAATTAAGCCTCTAATTACGTGCTTGTGCTTTTGGCAGAGAGACTTACTTCACAGCATCTAGGTGAAGAGGAAGCAGCTCTGAGTCTCCTGACTCTTCTGACTTCCAATCAAGTTTGAAGTGGCCACACTCCCCTGAGAACTGAAGCTCAGTTTGACTCAGATCAGCCCACATCATCCCAGACTCCTCCTCATCCTAAGAATCTACATCTTAGGGATCAGAGCTATAAGGCATCGTGTATAGAGTACTGGACCTGGACTCAGGAAGACCTGAGTTGAAACCCTGCCCAAGGCACTTACTAGCAGTGTGACTCTGGATGAGTCACTTAACCACTGTCTGCCTCAATTTCCTCTTCTATAGAATGGGGATAACAATAGCATCTACCTTTCAGTGTTGCTATGAGCATAATATGAAGTGATCTGTGTAAAGTGTATTGTAAATCTTAAAGTGTTATATAATGCTAGATATTATTATGTAATATAATGATAGTACCTTATTTAGCATTTATACAGTACTTTATTCTATAGAACTTATACAGCACTTTATTCTATCTCATTCCCCATAGAAGCTATTCCAGACCTTTGCTTCCCTCCTGAATCCCCCTATACACTTTCTCCTCCTCACTCTCTCTTAGTTGAGGACCTTACTTCTTACTTCACTGAGAAAATTGAGGCCATTTGATGTGAACGCTCTTTTCTCCCCTTCTTTTCATTTCAAAATCCTTTGACTTCACCTCCTACTCTATCTTCCTTATCCCCAGTATTTGATGAAGAAATGGTCCTTCTTGCCAAAGCTAACCTTTCTCCCTGTATACTTGATCACCTCTCCTCCCATCTCCTCGAGCAGATTTCAGCCTCCATCATCCTCTCTAATCTTCAACTCCTCCCTATCGAGTGGCTCCTTCCTTGGTGCCTTCAAACATGCCAAGCATCTGCCATCCTTAAATATCCTTCACTAGGCTCTACCATTTCCTCAAGCTATCATCTTATACATTGTGGGACTCCTTAAAAGAGTCATCTGTATTCAAAGCCTCCATTTCCTCTTCTCTCATTCATCCCTGACTCTTTTCAAAATGGCTTTTGACCTCATCACTCAACTGAAAGTGACCTATTCAAAGTTACCAATGACCTCCTCATTGACAAACCTGATGGCTTTCACTCAGTCCTAATCTTTCTCAACCTATCTGCTGAACTTGACCCTGCTGAACTGTTTTTCTCCTGTATACTCTTGCATCCTACCTTTCTGACCACTCCTTTTCATTCTCTTTTGCTGATTCTTCATCCATATTAAGTCCCCTAACTGGGTGTATATTCCCCAAGGTTCTCCCCTATATCTGCTTCTCTTTTCCCTCTATCCATTCTCTCTTGGTAGCCTCATCAGATTTAATGGGTTTAACCATCATTTTTATTTATATGATGCAGGACACCTAGGTGGTGCAGGGGCTGGAGTCAGGAAGACCTGACTTCAAATTCAACCTGAGACACTCTGCTATCTGAGTGACCCTGGACAAGTCACTTAACTTTGTCTCAGTTTCCTCATCTGTAAAATGAGCCAGAGAAGGAAATGGCAAACCACTCTAATCCTTTGCCAAGAAAACTCCAAATGGGGTCACAAAGAGTCAGACATAACTAAAAACAATTCAACAACAAAATATCTATATATCCAGTCCCAGTCTCTCCCCAAAGTTTCAGTCCTGGATCACTAATTGCCTAATGGATATTACAGACTGGATATCCTACAGTCAATAAGTCAATTTATTAAGTACCCACTGCGTGCTAGGCATACATCTGAAACTCAGTATGTCTAAAACCAAATTCACTCTTTTTCCCCATCGCCTTGTTTCTCACATATAATGCTCCATATCTCCTGGATCCATGCCTTTGCATTGGCCATTCTCCATCCACTTACTTCCATCTTACTTCCACCTCATAAATCTCTCCTTTTAAGATGCAGCTCAGGCACCACCTTCTTCATGAAGCCTTTCCTGATCAGCTTGTGACTTGCTTCTCCCTTCATTAACTTTCTGTTTATGCTGTATATATATTTATATGTGTACTTACTATCTCCCCAAATGTAAGCTAAATTGTAAGTTCATCGCAAGAAAGGATTATTTCATTCTTTGTACTTATATCCCAAGTGCCTTAGCACAGTACCTAGTATATAATAGGTGTTAATAAATGCTTGCTAATTGGCAGACTGTTTGATTCTTCATCACCACCTCACTGAACCTTACTTAGAAGGGGTTTCAAAAGCCATCTAGTCTGATCCACACCCAAAAGGAATCCCTAGTACTATATGCCTAACAAAAGACTGTCCTGAAGCATCTTGTTCTACTTTGGGACAGTTCTAACTCTAAGGAAGTGTGTGTGTGTGTGTAGATAAATGGATAGGTCTATATAAACAGATCTCTCTATGTGTATAGAGATATGCACGTGTGTGCACATATATATTTTACATTTAATAAAAATCTACCTCTTCAAAACTTCTAGCCATTGATATTATTTCTGCTTGCTGAAACCAAGCCAATAAATCTGCTCTCTCTTCCAAATGACTTCAAATACCTGAAGACAGATATCATATTCTCCCTGAATCTTTCCTTCTCCAGATTAAACTACCCCAGTTCCTCACATGGCATCCTCTCTACGGCCCTTCACCATGCTGGTTGCTTTCCAGTGATTTCCTGTGCACCCTGAGCCAAATGCTCTAACTGATTGTAGACAGTTTTCTTTTCTTAGCTCTCTTCTCAGAGCAGGGATACATTCTAAGTATCCCTCCCTTCAAAAAATTGATAGCTTTCAGCAATATTGCATATAGAGAATGTCTTAGCATGGCTAAGCATTCCATTGAATTCAATTCAAACAGGCAAATCATCGTGATTGATGCCAACATAAACACAAAAAACCAACATAGTCATTGTTCTTAAGGGGGCTTACAAGTTACGACATATATACAGGTATATTAAGTCCCAGTTTTCTTTTTTTTTTCTTTTTTGCTTTTTGGAGGGGGGGAGGGGAGGGCAGTTGGGGTTAAGTGACTTGCCCAAGATCACACGGCTAGTTTTTGTGTTAAGTGTCTGAGGCTGGATTTGAACCCAGGTCTTCCTGGGTCCAGGGCCAGTGCTCTATTCACTGTGCCACATAGCCGCCCCAAATCCCAGTTTTCTAATAGACTTCATTATCAAATCAGAGATATGACACCACAGAGGGAGGGAGGCAGGAAAGAATCCAGCTGACTATATTAAAATCTTTTGATAAAGAAGAAACAAGGTAAGACAAAGTTAGGTCCAGAGTGATACACCAGCTGTTGCTGTTTGTCAATTCATTTGTATCCAACTCTTCACGAGCCCATTTGGAATTTTCTTGGCAAAGATACTGGCACGGTTTGCCATTTCTTTCTCCAGCTCATTTTACAGATGAAGAAAGTGAGGTAGACAGGGTTAAGTAACTTGCCCAGGGTTACACAGGTAGTAAGTGTCTGAGGCTGGATACAAACTCAGGTCTTCCTGACTCTAAGCCCAGCCTTCCATCCATTGTACCGTCTAGCTGCCCTGATATACCTGTAACCATCGCACAGAGAAGGCTTGGGGAGACCTTTACAAAATGTTGCAGCATTTATATAACTTCCTCTTGGGATGGAGCTTTATATGAATTCAGAAAGGACTAAAAATTAATAGGACATACTGGGGTGCGGGATGACTGACAACCATCTGTCCCATGGCCCTGACCACAAACAGGTTTACAGAGTGCATTGCATTCGTTATTTCATTTCATCTTCACAATAACCCTGTGATGTTAAGTAATGAAGGCATTATCCTTAATTTACAGTTGAGAAAACAAGCCGCAGTGTTAAGTGACTCACCCAAGGTCACCCAGTGTCAGAAAAGAGATTGGAACTCAGATCTTCAGTTTAGACTCTAAGTCCAATTCTCTCTCTACCACATCACAGCTCTCTCAAAGACTCCTTTATTCAAGATAAGCATTAATATGAAGAGCCTGAAATGGTGCAAAGTAGTTTCTGACGTAGTAATTGAAAACTTTTGGAAGTTCTTGTTTTGTTTTTAATCTACGTTTTAAATAGGGAAAGGACACTAGATCAGAAATCAAAACAGCATTTCTTATTTGTGTTCTGTGTTGCCATTGTTCAGTCATTTTCAATCATAAACATCTCTCTGTGACCTCATTTGGGGTTTTCTTGACAAAAATACTGGAGTGGTTTGCCATTTCCTTTCCCAGTTCATTTTGCATATGAGGAAACTGAGGCAAATAGGGCTAAGTGACTTGTCTAGGGTCACACAGCTAATAAGATTTGAACTCAAAAAGATGAGTCTTCCTGACTTCAGGCTCAGCACTCTGTCCACTGTGCCACTTAGCTGTTCCATTCATGTTCCATGTTCTACCCCTCAAGAAGTCCGAACAGGGTAAGTTGTAATCTGATATTTGGAAAATAAGCAGCTCTCTCCCAAATTCATAAAAGGCATTATCTTTCCAGCTCTGTATGCCAATATTTGGGAAGGACACTGATAAGCTGGTAAGGCAGTTAGAATAGCAAAGCTAGAGTCAGAACAGAGAAAAAAGATCTCCCCTCTCTTCCTCCCCTAACCCGAATTCTTTCTCTCTGTGACTAGAAATGTAATTTCCTATTTAGCCTATACGTAGCTCACTTTGTATATAATCGTTTGCATGTTGTCTCACTCCTTTAGACTGAAAGCTCCTTGAGGGCTTTTGCCCTCTTTGTGTATCCCTAGTGCTTAGTACATAGGCTGGCACATAGTAGGCACTTAATAAATGTTTGTTGGTCAATTACTAATAATAATAACTTACATTCGTGATGTGCTTTAAGTTTGGTGAGAGACTTTCTTCCCAAAAGTCCTGTAAGCTAAATTTTATAAATATGTCCCATTTTCCCACATATCGACACACACTCACATATACATATATATACATATATAGCATGTGTATGTATAAATTATACGTGTCTCTATGTGATCTCTTCCATAAAATGTAAGCTCCTTGAGAGCAGGAATTCTTCCATTCTTTGCTCTTGTACCCCCACTGTCTAGCACAGTGTCTGGCACATAGTAGGCATTTAACAAACACTTTTTGGTTGATTAACCTATGTGACCTTGACCAATTAATTTATTCTTTCTGAACCTTGGGACCCACATCTGTAAGTCAGTCAACAAACAAGTATTAAGTACTTATTATGCGCTACATACTGGGCTAAGCAGGGGGACACAAAAATAAGAAAAAGGAAAGACGGGGGGCAGCTAGGTGGTACAGTGAGTAGAGCACCAGCCCTGGAGTCAGGAGGATCTGAGTTCAAATCCAGCCTCAGACACTTAACAATTACTAGCTGTGTGTCCTTGGGCAAGTCACTTAACCCCAATTGCCCTGCCCTCCACCCTCCAAAAAGACCAAAAAAAAAAAAAAGAGGAAAGACAAGTAAGAGGAAGGTGTTAGACAAGATGGCCAAGTGAGGTCCCCTCCCACTCTAATTCTTGATCCTGTGGTCCTATTAAAAATGACTATTTCCATTTTATAGGCAATAACAACAGCCAACATAGTGCTTTAACATATAACAACTGCTAACATTTATATAGCATGTACTTTGTGCCAGGTGCTACGCTAAGCACTTTACAATTATTATCTCATTTGACCCCCACAACAACCTATGCTATTATTATCCCCATTTTACAGAAGGGGAAACTGAGGCAACCAGAAGTAAAGGGACTTTCCTAGGATTACACAGCTAGTAAGTGTCTTAGGTGGGATTTGAATTTAGATTTTCCTAATCCAGGCACAAGGCATGTTTTAAAAACAGTGTCCCAAAAGCTTTACTATAGCTTTAAGCTTTCATAACTTAACTTAAATTTAGTTAAGCTTTAATAGCTTAAAAGCGTACTAAGGCACTCCCTGGATGATCTCACGTGGCCCTTACAACAACCCTGTGAGACTGTACCAGAGATATTACCTATGTAGTATATCGAGGTTTACAAAGTGCTTTCCTTACAACAAGCCCAAGCAGGTATCATTATGAACTTCTTACAGAAGAAGAAACAGGGTTAGAGAAGGTGAATTATATACCAGGTCACACTAGTGAGGATTTAAGCCCAGATCTTTACCCATTCAAAATACTCAAGGTACAGATGAAGAAACTAAGGTTAAAGGAGTTTGTGAGTTGTCCACGGTTACATAGCTAGTAAGTGCTAAAATTCATGGTTTAAACCCTGATATTCTTGACTCTAAGCCCAGCACACCCCCCCCACCAATCTGCATTGCCTCCCAGAGAGAGAAACTGAGGCTCAGAAAGATTAAAGGATTTCCCATATGGTAATACAACTAATAAATTTTGGAGCTGGGACTCTAGTGCCGGCATACTTTCTGCATTGCAGGGAGGCTAGAATTATTTTGCAATGCATCAAGGGTATCAAGGCCCTGTCTTAACAGTTTGGCTTGGGGATGCAGAATTTTGAGCTCTGCAACTGTTAGAGGGCAGGGTAATGGAGGAGAGGGGATTAAGGAGAGATGGGATAAATAAAATGGGAAGGCTATACAGGTATCTGCTCTGATGAGTTGATATGTTGTTTCAAGCAAAGACAGAACACAGGAGTTAGTTTGGTGGGGAGGAAGAGGAGGGAAAAGAGGGAGGGAAGAGCAGAAGGTGTCTTCACCCCTAGCTAGCCCCTCCCCCAGTCTTTGTGTCTGATGCTCACACTGGGTGCCAGCAGCATGTTGTTTCTCCAGGTCACAGCTCTCCCCAACACCAGCTGTCCCCTCTTCTCTTGGTCTGATTCCATTACTTTCTATTGCTCAGCAAAGTCAAAGTGACCCAGGGACTTTGCTGAACCACCTTGGGAGATTCCAATCCAGAGTCAACTAGAACTGGTAGGTGAAGGAAAGTCCCCTCGGGGTGTTGCCAATTCTAGCTGAGGTGGCTTTTCAGAAACTTGAGGGACAGGACCAACCCTTGGGAATCATAAGGACTGAACCCTCTTTAGAGGCAAGAGAGTATAATGACAAGAGGAAAGATTTGGGTTTAAATCCTAACTAATGTGACCTGTTGTAATTCACCTCTGACCCTCTTTCCTTCTCTGTAAAAGGGCAATAATGATGCCTGCACCGCCCCCCGCCCCTACACACACACACACACACACACACACACACACACACACACACACACACACACAC
>NW_027187378.1:24477005-24502443 GCF_028583685.1 Petaurus breviceps papuanus | reverse complement strand
CACACACACACACACACACACACACACACACACACACACACACACACGGCTTGTAAGGAAAGCACTTGGCAAACCAAAGGACACAATATAAAAGTGAACTAGTAGATCTCAGGGTTTTGGCCTTCCAGTTCAGATAACATAAGTGGTTTGCAAATCCCTTATATTTTCAGTCCCTTTACTCTCCCCATTCCCTTCCTCATCCTTTTGTATGTCTTCCTCCTTCTCTGCCTCTTCAAATCCTGCCTGTTCTTCCCCATTCTAGCCCATTAGACTATAAGCTCCTTGAGGACTTTGGTTGTTTAGTTGTGTCTGACTCTTCATGGCCCCATTTGGGGTTTCCTTGGCAGAGATACTGGAGTGAATACATTTCCTTCTCTAATTCATTTTACAGATGAGGAAACTGAGGCAAACAGGGTTAAGTGACTTGCCCAGGGCCACATAGCTAGTAAGTATCTGAGATCAGATTTGAACTCAGGAAGATAAGAGACCCAGTGCTATATTCACTCTACCACCTAGCTGCTCCTTCTTGGGGGCAGAGAATGTCTGTTGCCTTTCTTTGTGTCCCCAGCACCTAGTACATGTAGTAGGCACTTAATAAATGTTTATTGACTGACTTCAAGACCTAGTTCAAATCCTTCATCCTTCTGAAGCCACCCCTTACTATCCCAGCTGGAAGTAATCTCTTTCCCCTTTAATTTCCTCATCTCTTACAATCTGTTTCAGTCATCTGGCACTTAAGTCCATATTACCCTGGAATGTAATCATTCATGTGTATTTCTTATCTCCCCACTACACTGGAAACACCCCCACACAACTAAAGACTCTCAGAATTGGAGAGAACCTCAGATACAATCTGGTTTAATTATCAGCTGAACCATTAATCCTTCCAACAAGTGGTCATCCAAGGTTGGCTCAAAGATCTTCAATGAGAAGAAACTTGTTACATGTGGAGGTGCACAATTCCACTTTGGGAATGGGAGATTTAGTGGGATATTTCTCCTCACATACAGCCTAAATCTGTCTTCCTGCATTTTCAGCCCATTGCTCCCAGGTTGGCTGCCTTGGGCCAAGTAGCAGAAATTGAATCCTTCTTCCATAAGGCAATCAATCCTTCAAATGCTTATGCAGGGAATGCATTTGTTTGGGACCATGTCTTTGCAGAGACTGCTAGGACGGGAATATTTCCTGATTGGTTGTGTTGCCAGCATGGCCCAAATTGGTTGTACCGCAGATGTGATGGCAGAAACTGGATTGGAGACGGGAGATTTGAAGGAGAAAGAAGAGACACAATGTGGCCTGGCTGGCAGCCTAGTAACACTGCCCTCCCCTTCTCCCCCCCTCTATTCTTCTGGCTGCCAGCGTTAGCTTTGTGATGAATAGGCTTCTGGGCAGGACTGATCCTAGGAGCCTCTAAGCAGTCTCTAAGCCCCAAAGAGGGGGCATCTGTAACAGGTACATGAATCACACTGAGGCACCTCAAGGCCTTGGAGAGGGATCTTGATTTTCTAATGGCCCATTTAGCTGCCACCAGGAGGCTCACCAAAGCTCACCCAGCCCTCCTCTATATGACCACCAATTTATTTTAGACTATCTGTCTCTGTATCATAAACTGAGATGCTTAGGATCAGTCAATGACTTTCGGTTTCTTTCTCCTTGCAGTGTCTGGGACGCTGCAGCTGAGCAAACCAGATTCTAAGTTAAACTGCGTTCTCTTTACCATAGGGGTTTGGTACTGGACTGTGAGTGGACTAATCCTCTATGATAAATGGAACTATTTACTTTGGGGTGTTTTTTCTAATTTAATTAAACTACGTGTTCAGTCATGATCTTAAGAACTTAGCTTAATGCTTGTTAGCTGGATTAGCCAAAGCAGAGTTTACCAATAGGATAGGAGCGATGATGAGTAAGCTAGAATCAAAAAAAGTCCAGGATGTAACAGTGAGGAGTGGGGTGCAGAATCATTGACAGCTATCTGTCCTATGGTTCTGGCTGCTGATAGCACCAGATTGGCATTTATATAGTGTTTTGTGATTTATAGAGTACTTCATATTCATTATCTTGTCTGAACCTCACAATAGCCCTATGACGTAAATAATGCAGGTATTATTCATATTTTATACTTGAAAAGGCTGGGATGTTAAGGGACTTGTCCAAGGTCACCCAGTGGCAGAGCTGAAATAAGAAAGAAGGAAAGAGAAGTGAAGAAGAAAGGAAGGGAAAGAGGGAGGGAGGAAAGAAAGAAGGGAAGATAAAAAGGAAAGAAAGGAGAAAGGGAGGGAAAGAGAGAGGAAGAGAGGGAGGGAGGGAAGAAAGGAAGGAAGGGAGGGAGGGAAGGGAAGGGAGGAAGGAAGGGAGGGAGGGAGGGAGGGAGGGAGGAAAGGAGGAAGGGAGGGAAGGAGGGTAGGAGGGAAGGAAAAAGGAAGGAAGAAAACAAATATTTATTAAGCACCTTCTATGTACCAGGCACAATGCGAAGTACTTTACTAATATTGTCTCATTTGGTCCTCATGACAACCCTTGCAGATGAGTAAACTAGGGCAAACAGCAGTGAAGTGACTTGCTCAGGGTCATTCAGCTACTAAGTGTCTGAGGCTGAATTTGAATTCAGTTTTTCCTGACTCCAAGTCCAACCTCTATCCACTGCACCACTTAGCTGTAACTCAAGTATGAGATTAGAACTTTAGGACTTCAGATTCTAAATCCAGTTCTTTTTCTGCTATACCAAAGCTCTCTCAAAGTTTCCTCTAATCAAGATGAGCCTTTAGTAAGAGAAGCCTGAAAATGGTACAAAGTTATTTCTGCCACAGTAATTGAAAACTTTGGAAACTCTTCATCCTAATACAGAGCATAGTCTTTGCATTCATGTTTTAAATAGGGACAGAACATCCAGATCAGAAATCAATATAGTATTACCTATTTATATGTTGTACCCCATCCCTTAAGAACTCTGAGCAGGGCAAGTGGTAATCGGATATTTTAACAATAAGTAGCTATGTTCCAGATTCATAAGAGGCATTAACTTTTCAGCTCTCTGTGCCACCATTTAGGAAGGACATTAATAGGCTAGAGAACCCCCAGAGCAGGAACAGTAGATTGGGGAAGGGCCTAGAGTTCATTTCATGAGCACTGGTCGAAGGAACCAGGAGTGGCTTAATCACCTAGAAGAGGAAACTCAGGGGAGAAGCATAGCATTCGCTTCAGGTACCTAAAGGGCCCTCCCCTGGAAAAGGGATTGGATTTGCTCCGTCTGGCCCCAGAGGACAGAACTAGGGAGCAATGGGAGGTTGTTGACAAGAGGTAAATTTAGGATTGATGTCAGAAAAAATCTTCCCAACAATTAGTGCTTTCCAAAAATTAAGTATTTTGCCTCAGGTGGTCCTATTTCTTCCTCCATTGGGTGGTGGTTTTGTTGTTGCTGCTGCTGCTGCTATTCCTGCTGTTGCAGCTAGGTGGCTCAATGGACAGGAAGCCAGGAAGACTCATTTTCCAAGTTCAAATCTGACCTCAGACACTTACTAACTGTGTGACCCTGGGCAAGTCACTTAACCCTGTTTGACTCAGTTTCCTCATCTGAAGAAGGAAATGGCAAACCGTCTTTGCCAGAAAATCCCAAATGGGGTCACACAGAGTTGAAAATACTAAACAACAACACATACACAGTCCCTTCAACTGACCCTCATGTGATACTCTTTCAGGTGCCCTCCTCTGTACATTCTCCAACTTAGCAATGCCTTTCTAGTCTTGCCCAGAGCAAAATGCAGTGCTCCAGATGCGGGCTGGGAAGGCCAGAAGACAGTGAGACAGTGTAATGGCAAGCAAAGAAGTACTTAGTGCCTTGTTTCAGCTATCTAATTATTTAGCACCTTGTTTCAGTTCAAGTTTCTTTTGAGTGTGCCCATGATTATTATATCAAGTCTTTGTCAAGAAACAGGACCTGTGAAAACCACAGTGGGAGGAACTTGCTGATGCGACAGGAAGGGGAGAAAGAGGGAGGAATTAATGACCATATATAAGGAGAAGCCCAAGATGGGAAAGAGCAGAACTGAGAAGGGGAACTTTGTGGTGGCCAGGCACTCTGTTTGTCTGCTCTGTCCGTGTTGATTTTTGTTTGTGATGCTTTGTACAGAAGCCCTGGGACATTACTGGAAGCCCTGAAAGAGGATTTTCTAGATCCTGTTTACAGAAGTCTTAGAGGAGGGTTTCAGAGGTCCTGGGACCATATTGATGATGTGTGTTGAGTTCTCAGACCTTGTTGGTGGGTCTGTGTTGATTTCACAGGCAGACAGTGAATTGATGATGGTACTGGCAATGTGCATGAATGTTATTGTGGCTCTGTTAAGCTCTGTCTTCCCAGAAACAGAAACTGTGAAGGACTTGAGGTGGACTGGACACTGTGAGCTTCAATATGGAACTGGAAGAGGAACTGGACAAGGAGCTGGATGAGATGTTGAAAGCTGCCTACCTGTGAATCCAGGTGATAATTGGGTAGATTCAGGCAGGAGCTGGACCCATAAAAGAGGAACCATGGAATTTGGGAGCCAGCCTCAAGTCAAGATGAAAAGACTTTTCTTTGGGTACTTAGTGCTGACTGAGAAGATCATAATTTACTGTGGCCTAGGGTTGGGAGAACTTTGTACTCTTGTACCTTGTACCCCTTAAGGATGATTGAATTAAGGATGATTGGAAACTAATCTCCAATCAAGAAGAAAGAAGACTTTTTGACTGAGAGATTAAGACAATGTGACCTAGGGATGGAGAACTTTGACCTTTGTATTTTGTGTCCCTTAAGGAAACTTGCTCCTTAAGGATGATTGAGTTAAGGACTTCCTGAATGATATCTTTTGTTTAAAACTATGTGGCCACTTTGGTGAAAACTATGTGGCCACTTTAGTGATAAATTGTTATGTTATAACATTGTTAATGCTATACTTCGGTTTCTGTGAATGTTTTGTCTTAGTTTATTACTGAATAAATAGAGAATTCACTATACCACATGATCAGAACCTTAAAGCTGTTCACAATAGCAGTCTTCTGGAAAGCTGCTCGTGTTTGGCTTTACAGACAATCACCTCCCTAGGACTGAACACTAGGACTCCTCTAGTTCTGGGGCCGTATCTCATTGTTGATCCATATTGAACTTGCATTTCCCTAGAGCTGCAAGATCTTTTTTACAAACTGCTGTCTAGCCACATCTTCCCTATCTTTTACTTATAAAGCCAATTTTTAAAAAACCTCAAATATTAAACTTTACATTCATCCCTACTAAATTTGACTTTAATAGGTTCAGCCCAATATTCTAGCCTGTTAAGATCTTAATGAACGAATGACAAATGAATGAATAAATGAAAAAGCCCAGCGTTTATTAAGCACTATTAGCCAACCACTGGGCTAAGCATTGGGAATATGAACACAAAAACAAGACTGTTCCTGCCTTAATGACCCTTTACATATACAGGAGTAAATAACACATGTAGGAAAGCAGTGACTTGGGGAAAAATGAAGTCTAGTCAGTCAGTCAACAAGTATTTCTTAAGTTCCTACCATCGAAAGGCCCAAGGATACATGGGTAAAAACATGGTTACTGTCCTTACTGAGCCTATGTTCTAATGAGGGAGACAACATGTAAAAATTGCCTATGTAAGATATATTCAGTGAAAGTCTTTTCAGAGGGGAGGAGAAAGGAGAGGACAGATTAGAAAAGGCCTAGGCAGCCAAGGAAGCTAGGTGGTGCATATCAGGAGAGAAAACATGGGAGACAGTCAATGAAAAGTCATGGATTTGGGAGATGGAGTGTCCTGTGTGATGAAACAAGAAGGCCTACAATCATGGGATTGTAGAGTGTGAATAGGGAAACAAATTGCAAGAAAATGGAAGAGGCCAGGTTATGAAGGGCTTTCAATGTCAAACAGAAGACTTATCATTTTCTGCTAGATTATAGAAAGTCACCGAAGTGTGTTGAGTAGTGGGGGGAGTGACATGATCAGACTTGAGATTTAGGAAGATCACTTTGGTAGCTGGTGGAGGATGAATTAGAGTGAGAACTGACTGGAGGCAGGGAGATCAATTAGAAGGCTATTGCAATGGTCCAGGTGTGAGATGGCAAGGGCAAGAACTTGAGCACAGACAATGTGACAGAAGAGAAAAGAGCACCTAGGAGAGATTTTGTGAAGGTAAAACGTACAAGATTAACTGGACGCATGGGTTGAATGTGGGTGAGTAAGTCAAGGATAACATAAAAGTTTCAATGAATGGAGCCAGAAGGCAATTGATTTCCAGAAGCAACAGTGGTCATGATTAGTTCTAGCACAAAAGCTGCTGAGGGGGTGCATTCATGATGGCATGGCAGGAAGATCACGTGGCTGGGTAACTGGAGACTGTTCCATGTTCTGAGCATAGGGTAAGAGCTAGAGCCTGACTCCATTTTGCCAGCTCTCCAACCCAGTTTGCTGTCATGTGCAAATTTAATAAGCATGTCATCTATCACTTTATCAAAGTCATTAACCAAAATCTTAATTAACACAGGATCAAGTATAGATTTTAAGGGCACTTCACTGGAGACCTTCCAAATTGAAATCGACCAGTTGATAATTTACTCTTTGGGTCCAGCTATACAACAACTTCCAAATCTACCTAACTACGCTACCTAGTCCACGGGTGGGGAAACTGAGGCCTTGAGGCCACGTGTGGCCTTCTAGATCCTTGGGTGCAACCTTTTGACTGAGTCCAAGTTTTACAGAACAAATTCTTTTATTAAAGAGATTTGTTCTGTGAAGTTTGGATTCAGCCAAAGGGTTGCACTTCAGGATCTAGAAGACCACATGTGGCCTCAAGGCTTCAGGTTTCCCACCCCTGAGACATTTTTTCTACCTCTTTCCAGCTTAATGATTGTAGTTCAAATGATAACTCACATAGTCTATGTCTGCCCATTTTCCCCAAAAAGAATGGCATGAAATATCTCATCACACTCTTTTGCTAAAATTTAGACAAATTATATCCATAACATTCCCTGTTCTAATAGACTGGTAACCCTATTAGGATATAAATGAGCTTAGCCTGGAATTCCAGATGTTCAAACATCCTGTTGAAGAAAGCTTTGTAAAATCCTGGTGTCGGGTCCTTGTGATCATCACTTTCCTTTATAAATGTTTACTATCCATTCCTTTAATAATGTGCTCCAGAATTTTGCCAAGAATCAAAGTCAAGCCAATCAATCTATAGTTTAAAGGCTCCATTTCATTTTCCTTTTTGCAAAAGCAAGACATGAGCATTTCTCCAGTATTGCAGCACCTCTTGTGTTGCTTGTGACATGTTAGAGATCACTGACATTGTCTCAGAAATGGCATCTACCAATTCTTCTAAGACCCTGACATGAAGTTCATTTGGGCCTGGTGAATTGAAATCATCTAGAGGCAGCTAGGTGACTCAATGGATAAAATGTTGAGCCTGGAGTTGGGAAGACCTGAGTTCAAATCCCATCCCAGACACTTAATAGCTATGTGATCCTGGGCAATTTACTAGCAACTACCTACTTCATAGAGCTGTTGTGTGGATCAAATGGGATAATATGTGTAAAGTGCTTTGTAAACCTTAAAATATGATATAAATGTTAGCTAGGATTACTAACTGTGTGACTATAAAAGGCACTTAACCTCTCTCAGCCTCGGTTTCCTCATATGTAAAATGGGAATAATAATAGCACCCTCTTCACAGGGCTGTTGTGAGGACCAAATGAGACCCAATAAGTAAAGAACTTTGTGGGCCTTAAAGTGCTTTATAAATGCTAGCTCTTATTACCACTAGCCCCTTGTTTATCTCACATATGAATTGTACAGTCATTTTTGTTCTGACCTCACTGGTCCAAAGGTAATTCTCCTTGAGATAAAAAGTGGAAACAAATAGGAGTTGAGGCACTCTCAACTTCTCTCCCTTGTGGCTTTTGCTGCCCTGAACAGCATTCTGGATCCTTCTTTGGCCATTCTCCCTTCTGTAATACAGCTCAGACTTTGCTTTACCCCAAAGTACCAGCTTATTCGAGCTTGAGTACTCTGGTTGCTATGCTTCCAAGACTATGCCAGGCTTTTGCATTTATTATCCATTACTTGCCCTTACTAACAATTCTTGTACGTGCCTTTTCAAAACACAAGTTGATCAGAATTCCCCATGCATTCACATCAGTCTCTTAAGACAATTTCCCCCTTTCCTTCTAACTGGAATTGGTTTTGTGTTTAGTTTTCAGAATTTAGTTCTTAAGAGCTTTCCATTTCTCCTGGGCTGACTTCCTCTGTACAATTTTAAATTGTGGGATCCCACCAATTCTTTCTTAGAACCCTCTTAAATCTTCTTTCCCAAAATCTGGGGTTCATTCAGACTTTCTTCTCTTGTGTCACTAATTCTAGGATCGATCCCCTTCCAAGGTTCCTATCATTTCCAACTCAGCAGCTAGCTCTTCCCTATTGATTAATACTCAGATCCAGAAGAGAAATTTTCTTTATTGGAAGGATGGAGTTATCATTAAAGCATGTCAAGAAATTATTAATTGTTCTGCATTTGGCAGAGTGAGAGCTATAGCAGGTGTCTGATAATTAAAATCTTCCATCCATCTATCCATCAGTCAACAAATATTTATTACAATGGGCCTGGAACTATGCTAGGTACTAGTGATATAAATGCTAAAATGAGACAGTTCCTGACCTCAAGGAGTTCACATTCTAATAGGGAGATGCAATAGGTTCACAGATGAATAAACAAAATAAACACATAGTGATGCCAGAGGAGACACTAAGTCAGAGAATCATAAAGCCTTATTGAAAGAGGTAGCATTTGAGTTGAGTTTTGAAGTAAGTTTGGGATTCCAAGTAGCAAACAGGAGGAGGGGGAACATTCCAGAATGTGTAAAGGTACAAGGTCTAGAAAACAAAGTAGACCAGGTTGAAGTATAAAGTATGTAAAAAGAAGTAATGAATAATTATCTTAGAAAGATAGTTTGAAGTCAGATTACAAAGGGCTTTCAATGCCAACAGAGGAGTCATTTTAACCCAAAGGCAATGGGGAGCCATTAAAACTTCTTGAGCAAGGGAGTGACATGGTTGGAACTGTAATTTAATAATATCAGTTTGGTAACCATGTGGAGAATGGGTTGAAGAGGGTGCAAACTAGATAGAGGGAGACCAATTAGGAAGTTATTAGAATAGTCCGGGTAAGAGGTGATGAGGGATCAGATTTGGGTGGTTGTGGTGTGAGTAAGGAAAATGAAACAGATATGAAATACACTGAGGAAGTGAAATTGGCTGATTAGCCAGTGGTTTGATATGGGAGGTGAAGCAAGAGTAGAAAGTCAAAGTGACTTCTGTTGACTGGAAAAATGGTGATGCCCTCTATAGAAACATGGAAGTTAGTGGACTTAAGGGAAAAGAAAATGAGTTCTGTTTTGGACATATTAAATTTGAGAAATGACAGTGGGACATCCAGGTAGAGATGTGTAGCAGACAGTTGAAAAGTGTGGGACCAGATCTCAAGAGGGAGAGGAGGGTTGGATATATAGATTGGGAGTTAACTGCATAGAGAGGATAGCTGAATCCAAAGGAGCTGAGAATGTAGGAGAGGAAGGGACTCAAGATGGAGCTCTGGAGTATCCCCACGAATAAGGAGTGGGACGTGGCTGAAGAACATGCAAAGGAGACCAAGTAGGCACACTCCAATGGGGAGGACCACAACAGAGCAATGTTGCAAAAATTCAAGGAGAAAAACTACCTAGGAGTAGGCAATCAACAGAACAGAACACCACAGAAAGTAGGACGAGAACTGAGACGAGTCCACTAGGTTTAGCAATAAAGAGATCATTCTTGGCCACGGAGAAAGCCATTTTATTAGAGCAGTATAAATGGAAGGCTGGTATGAAAAGTGAGGGAGAGGTAGACAGATGGAAGAAACCAGTACAGACATTATTTTCTAGGAGTTTGTTAAAACAAAAAAGGGAGGAGAGATAACGGACAACAGCTTGAGGAGATAATAGAGTCAAGTGAACATTTTTTTAAAGATGAGTGAAATATGGGCATATTAGATACTGAGATTATTGGAAGTTTTGCTAAATTGAATTTTTAAAAAATTCTTTGTTATAAGAGATAGGTCTCTGGTTGAATAGGAAAGGATATGTTAGGAAATGAAAATAATGTAAAAGCAAAATACATCAATAAATATTTTTAGAAGATTTGAGTTCAACCCTAAGTCTGACAGACTACCTATGTAACTTTGGGCAAGTTATTTCGACTGTCAGGATCTCAGTTTCCTCATCTGTATTATGAGAATTAGATTAGTTGACCTCTAAGATCCCTTCTACCAGTTAATCCTATAATCCTATGATTTTACTGAAGGGATCCCCATTGTTCTGAAGCCAATTCAATTTAATTTTTAAAATGTTTAGCAAGTACCTAGTACATGGGAGGCACTATTGTACAATGTTGATAAGGACACAGGACAAAAAAAGAAATTGTCCACTGGTGGGAGGTGGGAGGGGAGTGGGCAGTGTGGTGGTTAGTGCTTTGAAAAGCACTTTGTGGTTGGGACCAAATATGTATATAGATAAGTAAGTCTAAAATTATTCTATGAGCCAAAGGGGAAGAGGGAGTGCCTCTCCAGACATGGGGGGCCTTTTTTTGCAAAGGCCTTTTTGCAAAGACCTTTTGCAAAGGCACAGAGGTGGGTGATAGGATATCATGCACATGCCAGCTGGTCTCTTTTCCCCTAAAATATTTCTCTTCCCATCTACCAAATCCCCAACTAGGCAATAATTTCCAAATAACCAGGTGGAAATCAGTGGGTAAACTTTCAACAAGTAGATAATTGCAGATCATGTCTTATCACTCTCATTAGTTTGGTTCCATTCCCACATAGATTAATCTTTTATCAGTCTACTCCAAGAACCATTTCCTAGTTTTCACTATTCTTCCATACAAGATCCTCAACCAGTCTCTGGCCCACCTCCACACCACACCAAAGTTGTTTCTTGTAGGTCTTCTCATCACATCTGGGTCCTGACTCCATCCTTCTCTTGATACAAAACTACTTTCCATGAAGCCACCCAAACCTTGAATCAGCAACTTTCCTACACTTTACTCTGAGAATTTCCCTGAACTAGACTTGACCTTTCCTGGAATCCAGCCCAAGATGTATATCCAAGAAAGATTTCATAGTCAAATTCCAAAACCCCCAGCTCAAGGATAAAACATTATGAGCAACAAGGAAAAATAAACAATTTAAATACGGTGGTGCCACAATTAGAATCACACAAGACCTAGTAGCAGTGACACTAAAAGACCACAGGTCTTGGAATACTACATATCAAAGAGGAAAAGAACTGGGGTTCTAGCCAAAAATATCATGCCCAGAAAAGCTAAGCATGATCCCAAATGGGAAAAAATGGATATTTAATGAATTGTCAGACTTTCAGGATTTTGTTTTTTTTTTTTAAACTGATTCTAATAGAAGATTTGACATACAAGAGCCAAGAGAAATATAAGGTACAACATACCAAAGACTAAATACAAGGGACTCCATAAGGACAGACTGTTTACCTTTTATGTATGTAAAATGTAAAACATAACTCTAAGATTGTTTTCAGTAATTGGATAGTTCATAAGAAAGACTGGGGTAGACCTGAGTATATGATTTTAAAAAGTAAAACTGTTTAGGAACAGCTAAAAAGAGTAATTATTTTATATAAATGAGTTGTGAGAGGAAGAACCAGACAGAGGAATTAGAAGGGAGAAGAGGGCTGGTAGTTTGGGAAACCTACTTTCATTGGGAATGGGTTCAAGAGGAAACAACACATATATATGAAGAAGAGTACAAAAGTCTTCTAAATTCAGAAAGGAAAAAAAAACACTTAAGGGATGGGAGGGGCAGGACAAGAAGGATCTTTAGAGGAGAGGGTAAGGGAATAGTTTAAAAGGGGGTATAGAAGGGTGTTTAGATTAATGGGAATGGGAGGATAAGGGAGGGATGGGGGGAGGGAGAGGTTAAGTAATAAGAGGGCAAAGTAGTGAGTAGAAGTAAAGTAGAGAAGTCAGGACAGATAGGAAATAAGAGATACACACAAACATAAAATAAAGATCTGGATTAGATTTTGTTAGGAAAAGAGGAGCAGGAGTGGTAATCATAATGTTGGACAAAGTTAGGGCTAAAATAGATTTAATCAAAAGAGAAAAATAGGAAAACTATGTATCAGCCGTATTCATCAATGTTGTTTTGGACTATTTAAAGCAACTAGATAATATAAGGTGTGAATATTGCTGTGGTATAGGAAATGATGAATTGGTGGACTTGGAAAAATATGGAAAGACTTAAACTTATGAAGGAATGTGTTATCCACCCTCAGAGAAACAGAGGACAAATAAGTATAATATGGTCTTATATAGATGCATATGAAGGTCTATGTTTATATAAGACTATGACTATCAATATCTAAGTATATGTATGTGTAAATGTATATATATATATGGGTGTATTGTGTTTAGGTATATATGTATATCTGTGTGTATATGTCTATATATAACATATGTATATATGTGTATCTGTATCTATATATAAATATAGCCATGCTTAATTGTAGCCTGGGGGCGGGGAGAAGGGGGAAAAAAGAACAAAGTAAAAAATGTATAGTAGGGGCGACCAGGTAGCACAGCGAGTAAGAGCACCGGCTCCAGTGTTGAGAAGACCTGGAGATCAAATCCCGGGCTCAGACACTTAGCACCCACCCAGAAACACCTGGCCGTTTAACCTTGAGCAAGTTACTTAACCCCAATTGCTTAAAAAAAAAATGCATAGTAGAGGACAAAAAGAAAACTTACAAGGAAGCAAGAAAAAGACAAACCAAATTTATTGCCTTATATTTTGAATTCTCTCTGATGATCTACTGCGCTCATGGCAATGCTTTTTTTTCTTTCCTTATTTTGTATTATTTTGGTTTTATTATTTATTGCTTTTCTTATTTTGTATTTAAGTTCAAAATTTTTTTAATTATAAAAAAAAAAGAAATGGGCTTCTAGAGGGAAGGCACTCCCCCAATTACAGACTTCCAAGCAATTAGAAACTTTCAAGCAAGATCTCTAGAAGCCAACGTATTAAATCTGTGATAGAGAAGATCCCTGTTGAGGTTGGTCAAAAGGGTCTCTGAAGACCAACTCCTCAGATTCTATGATTGTGTAACTTGAGGCAAGTGACAACCTCTTGGGATCACAATTTCCTCATCTCTAATGAGTTGTGCCAGACCCACCAGGGAGTTCATTTTCACCCTGTCTCATTCATCTTGTCTCCTTTCCTCTCCTCTTTTCTTCTCTCCTTCTTTAATTCTGCTTCTGAAAAGGAACCTGAATATGTCTTGTCTAAATAACAGTTGACAAGTACTTGAAGAAGAGATTTGGGGGCAGTCTATGAAGCCCCTTAAAAGATACTAGGAGAAATCCTCATAACTCCCAAAATAAAGGGCTTTGCTAACTTCTCCATGCCTCATGTCAATCAAGATTTTGGACTCATTGCATCTCCAGTCCTTTCAAGCTCTAAATCTTGATCTTATGATGTTATAAACCCTGAATTGGATTCACTGGCTACTCTCCCTCTCCCACAAAGGGAATGGAGGTTCAATCCATATTAGAATTCAAAAAACAATTACTCCAACAGCAATGTATTGTCATAGTAGAAAGGATGCTGAACCTAAGAGTCAGAAGAACTGGTATGAATCCTTATTCTGTGACTATCTATGTGACTTTAAGCAAGTCATGAAACTGCTGTAGCCCTGTTTAAAAAATGAGGGGAGATGGATTGATCAAGATGATCTAACATCCTTCACTAGAACCATCAATCTAGGAGTCTTGTAAAAAAAAAAAAAAACCCTAAGGTAAAAAAGAGATCTGTCCCTCCCCAGCTCCAGGACACCTTTCTGAAGCAAGGTGATCCTAAAACCACCCCTGATATGTATAATGTGTCTACGCATGGCTTGAGGTGGGAGAGTAGGGAAAAGAGGAAGTATTTGTGGTGACTCTCTCCCTCCTCCCTGCTCTAGGCTTCCTTCCCTAAGGAGAAAATAACACAGGAACTAACCAGGAGAGGATCAGTAAGGTGAGAGGGGGAAGAGGAAGATTTCCAATGGGCATTCTAGAATTTTTTTTTTTTGCTTTTTGGAGGGCAGTTGGGGTTAAGTAACTTGCCCAAGGTCATCTAGAATATTTCTAGGCCCCTCAGAAGTAATGAGATGAAAACCAAACGCAGAATTATAGAATTTTAGTTAGAGGTCATCCAGGCCAAGCCCTCTCATCTGAACTCCAAGTGACTGACCTAAGGTCACTCCAAAAGTAGAGCCAGGATTCAAACGAAGGTTCCCCTGTGACTCTAAATCCCATGCTCTTTCTATAATATCACATTACCTTTCATTTAGTTCTCTAAGAAAGAGGGCCTTGGTTCCCCTTGCTCCAGTCCCTATTTCTCTCTTTTTCTTTAATATCTCCCAGATAGACTATACTTCACAACTTTCCAGTCCTACTGCTATTTAAAATCACTTTCACCTGTCCCTATAATCCTGGCCCTTACACATTATCCTTTCTCGGGGTGGAAAGAACAGGGGCAGAGGAGGAGAGAATGTAGGCTGCAGAGTGTAAGTTCCTTGAGGTCGGGGCTGTTTTGGTTTTGTCTTTGTATCCCTACCACCTATCATAGTTTCTGACATATAATAAGTGATTAATAGAGTTGTTCTTTGGACGTTTTCAATTTGATTCTCTTCTCCTCTTCCAGAAATGAAGATACACAGAATAGTTTAGACACTTGTTAAAGACAATGTAGAGAAAGGCAAAGGGTTGGACTTAGGAAGAGGTATCAGGAGGATGTTGGGGGATGATCTTTCAATTGTGTCCAACTCTTCATGACCCCATTTGGAATTTTCTTGGATACTGGAGTGGTTTGCCAAATCCCCCTCCAGTTCATTTTATAGATGAGGAAACTAAAGCAAACAGGGTTAAGTGACTTTTCCAGGGTCACACAGCTAGTAAATGTCTGAGGCTAGAGTTGAACTCAGGAAAATTAGTCTTTCTGACTCCATGCCTGGTGCTCTATCCACTGAGCCAACTAGCTGCCTCTGGACGTTGTTAATGTTCTATTTTTCCATTTCTAATGGGAGTTTCTTCCTCCAAAACATCTCTCACCTCCATCCTCTTTTCACTCCCCCTATACTAGTTCAAATCTCATTATCATAAGCAAATCTAATCTAAACTTTGTATTTTCTCTAGTACCTTGAATTCCTGCCTAAATTTAAAACCCAACCCCAAAATGCCACATCCCCTGTGAAATCTTCCCTGATTCTGTACATTAGTAATACCCTCCCCCCCCACAAACCTCAAATAGCACTTTAATATACTTAGCGTGGACTATCACATGCAATAATAACAATATCTGGCACTTACATTGCACTTTGCAGAATTACAACATGAGAGCTGGCAGAGATGCATCAGCCATCTATTCTAACGTGTACACAAAAGGACTCCCCATGACAACATATGCAACAAGTGGTCTCTGCATTCTACTTAAAAATCTACCTCCAATAAGAGGAAACACACCATGCCTAGGGGAAACCTACCTCACTTTTGGACGTCTCTAATTGTTAGGAAGCTTTTCAGGCCAAAATCTGCCTTTCTGTAACTTCCACCCATGGTTCTTAGTTCTACCCTCTAGGGCCAAGCAGAACAAATCTCATCTTTGCTCCATACAATAGCCCTTCAAATGCTTCAAGACAACTGTCATGTCTCCCATACATCTTTCTTTTTTCCCAGGATAAACATCTACCATTTTATTCAACTGATTGTCCTAGGATATGCCCCTTACTTCTGGACAAACTCTGATTTGTCATTGTCCTAAACTGAGCAAAATATTTCAGAAGTGGATGGATGGATATGATAGGTAGGTAGGTAGGTAGGTAGATAGATAGATGATAGATAGATAGATAGATAGATAGATAGATAGATAGATAGATAGATAGATAGAAAGAAAGAAGTGATGGATGGATCGAGATAATAGATGATAGACATGATATGATGGATTGACAGATAACGGATGGATAGAGGATTAAAGACGATAGATATTCTAGATAGATATGATAGATGGATAGATGGATGGATAGAGATACTAGATAATAGATCATGGATAGATAGATAGCTGGATAGAGATGATAGATATGATGGATTGATAGAGATAACAAATAGATATGATAAATAGATGATAGATGGATGGATAGATAGAAGAATAGAGATGATAGACAGACAGAGTGGTACCTTTCACATAGGAGGCACTTAATAAATCTTTGTGAGTTGACTAATTGTAACTCTACTACAGACATAAAGGGAAAGGGCTGGGACCACCTTTTGCAATGCCATGATCTCTCCCGTCTGTCTCCACTCCCCCAACCCCTTTCAGCAGACATGAAACTCCCTCACGGGATCTCAGAGCTGTCCCAGCTGACACAAGCAAGAGTTCCAGGGCTCCCTCTTCATAAATATTTCAGTTCATTAATTCTCCAAGAGCTCTCACTACAATCCCAGTGTACCCATCTGAGATGGTGAAGCCTATTTGCTATTTAATCCCCAACACCGCAGCAAAGCAAGGTAAGAATATAAAGATGGCGCAGAGGATAAAGGGGAGATAAACGGTTCTGTCTCTTTGCCATGCCAAATCAGTCATTTCCAAGCCAGTTTACAATAATAACAATGATGATGATGATGACAATAGTAATATTTATGTGACACATTAAAGTCTGCTTTACATTTTTATGTGCACTACTTCATTTGATCCTCACAAAAATTGTGAAGTAGGTGCTATTATTATCACCATTTTACAGATGACAAAACGGAGGGTCAGAGAAGTTAAATGACTTGCCCAGGGTCATGCAGTTAATAAGTGATTCTAACCCAGGTTGTTCTTGACTCCAAGTTCAGCATGGGATCTACTATGCCACACTGCCTTAGTCTGGGCCAATTTCCAGGCCATCAATTGAATCATCTTGACTGATACAATTCAGTGGGAAGAAAGGTTGAATACCAGTCCAGTTTTAACCACCATATTAGAGAGAGTGAATAAATCTAATTGATTACTCAGCAATAAACTTTTATAGTGACCCAAACTTCCAGAAAACCCCAAAGCAGTCACACAGATTATAGTTCTACAGCCTATGATCCTATGATGGAAGTCTTAATGCAGTTTTAATATATTAAAATATGCACTAAGACTTTGAAAACACTATGCACACATACATGTATGCATATATAGCCATATATACTTATATATGTATATATGTGTGTGCATGATATGGGTATATAGAACACTGTGCATGTATGTATACACATATACATATATGTACTTGTATGCCTATATATAACATTATTCATATCTATCAACTTAGTTTTCAAACAAAATCCATGAGCCAGGCAGAGCAGATGTTATGCCCAAGTTAGAGATGAGGAAACAGATCCAGACATGTCTATGGTTCTATAGCTATTTAGTGACAGAGGTGGGCCTCCTATCTGGTGCTTTTTCCACCATGACACCTTTGGTTTGGATTTTGTCTTTTCTTCTATTCATCTAGGTTAGTAACAATAAGAAAAGGGGAAAAGGGGGAAAGGAAAAAGAAAAGGGGAAGGGATTAAGCATTTAGATAGCACCTACTATGTGTGAGGTACTGTGCTAAGCACTTTACAAATATTATCTCATTTGATCTTCATAACAACCTTGGGAGGTAGGTATTATTATTATTATGCCTATTTTATAGCTGAGGAAACGAGGCAAGCAGAGGTTAAGTACTGTTGTACCCAGAAAATGCGAGCAAGACCCAAATAACAATTTAGAATCGGACCCTTTATTATACGCCATGTTGGCTGATCAGCCAACATGGCGGGCTGACAAGGTACCACCTCACCATCCTAGGTCGTACAGCAGCGATCTCAGGTAAAAGGGAGGCCATGCACCAACAGTTTGGTATTACATAAGCAGAAACTTGCAGAGGCCAAAAACAGTGACTGGTCAGTACACACCTTGAAATTCCCACTGGGGCCAAGTTCCTCTGACCCAGAAACCCACCCACCTCTGTGCAGGTGAGCTGACTGAGGAAAGGCAGAGATCCATTGGGGGAGGGTGGAGCTGACCTGGCAGTCTGCTCACTTCCCTGAGGTTGGGGGATGGGAAAACCAGGTACAACAGTACTTGCCCAGGGTCACACAACTAGTAAGTGTCTAAGGCTGGATTTGAACTTAGAGCTTCTTGACTCCCAGCCCAGTGCTCTAAATACTGTAATCACCTAGCTGCCTCACTAAAAAAAGCTAAAGTTTGGAGCTGTGCCCCCAAAATTATTCAACTGTACATATCCTTTTATCCAATGATACTGTCACTAGGTCCACACCTCAAAGAGATAAAAAAGAACCGATATGTATAAAAACACATATCAACTCTTTTCATGTTGGCAAAGAACTAAAAACTAAAGGAGTGCCCATCAACTAGGAATGACTGAACACATTATGGTATAAGTATGTGATAAGATGCTATCGTGCTATAAGAAATAGTTTTAGAAAAACCTGGGATGACTTGTATGATCTGATGCAAAGTAAAGTGAGCAGAACCAAGTGAACAATTTACACAATAGGGGCAGCTAGGTGGCTCAGTGAATAAAGCACCGGCCCTGGAGTCAGGAGGACCTGAGTTCAAATCTGGCCTCAGACACTTAACAGAAAACTAGCCATGTGACCTTGGACAAGTCACTTAACCCCAATTGCCCTACCTTCCCCTCTCCAAAAAAAAAAAGCAGAATTAACAATTTATACAATAACAATAATAATATAAAGACAAACAACTTTGAAAGATTTAGGAACTCTAATCAACACAATGGAACCAATCAGTTCCAAGGAACTCATGATGGAATATATTATCCCTCCTAACAGAGAAGCAATGAACTTAGAGTATAGAGTGAAACAATTTTTTAGACAGGATATTATAGGGATTTGTTTTGATTAACTATAAATATTTGTAACAATTTTTGTTTTTCGTGCATTCTCAGTGGGTAATGGAGGAAAAGTAGGGAAAGTGGGGGACATTTCAGAGCTGAAAACAAAATTCAGTTTTTTCCTTTCCTTTCCACTCACCCTTTCCCTCTCACCTTCACAATCAAACTGCTAGCCTCAGAGTTTGAAAATCTACACTAGAGACACCATGGTAACTACTGGCATGGAGTCAATACTCGAGTCAGTTCTGAATTTTTCAAGAAATGCAGTTTCAAATTCATACAATAACTTGAACTAGATTAATAATGCGATGCCTGCTAGAGATCTTGCTAAATCTGCTTTAATCTAAGCCAATCTAACAAAAATTTATTAAGCACCTACTGTGAGCAAGATACTATAACTATGAATGGATAGGTAAGGATAGTTCATAATTAGCATATCTAAATTGAGTATATAAAAACAAGAACTTCCAAAATGCTTGAAAAGTTTGTTCTCTTAAAATTAACATCCTGGTCCCTTGTACCGTATATCACTATGCATCTGCTCCATAAAACTTTTTCTCATATAACAAAGAAAAGCAAACTGTAACCTAGCCCTCATCTGGAACATTCAACAACAAGCATTTTAAAAGTGTTTACAATTTAACAGGGACTGTGTGAAATGCTGGGAAAATAGGCAAAAATGAAACAAGACCCTGCTCTCAAAGAGTTTTTCAGCATTGGAGGCTAAATCGTGGACATGGAAAATTAAATACAAAATATTTACAAACTCATTTCCAGAGGAAGGACACCAGTATGCATCATTTTAGATGACACCATTAAATTCTGAATTGGATGGATTTGAACTCAGAGGTTCATAGATTTTAGAGCTGGGAAAGACCCAAATTCATCTAGTCCTGACTTCAAACGTCCAACCCCTCTATTTTAGAGATGAGAAAACTGAAGTTCACTGACTTACAGGTCAAATGAACTGGCATTCACACCTAGCTGCTCTGATTCCCAATCTAGTCCTTATCCTTAGACACTGATATCTGACTTTGAAACCCTAGTCTGCTATTTACTTATCTGTGTGAACAGAAATAAGTCAGACCCTCTGTGGGGCTCAGTTTTCTCAGCTGTAAAATGGAGGAGCTTTATTAATGACCTTGGATGTCCCTTCTAACGATCCCCTTGATTGCTTAGCCTAAACATTATAAGAAAGCATAGAAAAACACAGAGTATGAGAAGTGCCATGTCCAGTCATTTGAGTTCACGATCTACTTCTGCACTGACCCTCCTTCCCCATGTCCTGTTCCAACTAGGAGAGAGGACCTGATATATAAAATGCCATCTAGCCATGCACTTTGGTTCAGGCCCTCATCACCTCACACCAGGACTATTGCAATAGTCTGCTGGTGGGAGAGCCTGCCTCAAGTCTCTCCCCACTTCAATCCATCCTCCATTCAAGTCACTAAAGTGATTTTCCTAAAGCACAGGTCCCATCACATCACCTTCTAACTCATTAAACTCCAGTGACTCCCTTCCACCTCCAGAAGCAGATACAAACTTCTCCGTTTGGCATTCATCACCTACCCCCCTCCTGCCTTCCCAATCTTATTTCCCATCACATACTCTTCAATCCAGTGACACTTGCCTCCTGGCTGTTACATGAACAAGACATTACATCTCTTGACTCTGGGCATTTTCTCTGGCTGCCCCTCATGCCTGGAATGCTCTCCTTGCTCCACTACAATCATTGACTTCCCTGGCTTCCTTTAACTCCCAACTGAAATCCCACCTTCTACAGGAAGCCCTCCCCAACTCATTCAATTCTAGGACCTTCCCTCTGTTAGCATTTTTATTTCCCGAGTCATCCAGTAGCAGGACAAAAGGAAGAGAGAGTGTGGCTGACAACTTTGTGCAACTCTGCCTCACATCCGATTCAAGAACAAGTCAAGACATTAATCATCATATCATTGGTCCTCTTTGAAAACAAAGGACAAACATTATTTTCAGTTTATCCTGTATATAGCTTGCTTGGCATGTATTTATGTGCATGTTGTTTCCTCCATTTAGATAGTAAGCTCCTTGAGGGCAAGAACTATCTTTTGTCTCCTTTTGTATCCAAAGTATTTAGCACAGTGCCTGGCACTTAACAGGTGCTTAGTAAATGTGGATTGCTTGCTTGTTTGATTGATTAAAATACAGTGGTGTGGATTTAAGACCTCAGAGAGGTTCTGGATGGTATTTCCCCTCCAGCTCTACCTATAAATGTTTGTGTCCAGGGCAGAGAGCACAAAAGGGACCCAGGTAACATACCCTCAAACTCTGCTGCATTGGAGAGCTAGTATGTCACAAAAGAGAGTTCACCTGGGATGCCACCATGGCAATGTCTTCTAGTAACTTCCTATGTTAACTAATTATTTTTACTAACTAGGTGCTAAGATCTGTTTCTATGCTAAGAAATGACAGTAAGTGCTCAGTGTCCTGTAATTTTTTGATGCCCTTTGGCAGAGTTCTTATTGTCAGGCTCTTCATGACCCCATTTGGGGTTTTCTTGGCAAAGATACAGGAGTGGTTTGTCATTTCCTTCTCCTCCTCATTTTACAGATGAGGAAACTGAGGCAAACAGGGTTAAGTGACTTGCCCAGAGGCACACAGCTAGTAAGCGCTTATGAGGCCAAATTTGAACTCAGTTCTTCTTGACTCTAGACCAGGCCATCACCAATCTGCCCTGGAGGGGCTCAAGGGAACTGGAACTCTCTGTTGGTCTGTTTGTGTGTGTCTCTCTCTGTCTCTCTCCTCCCTCACTCCAAATTGAAAGCTTTTTGTATGCCCAAGTCACTTCATCCATTTTCCTGTCATGAGCTGACCCCTATGCCCTCAGTCTTCCTCTATCAATGGACTGATCAGTTTATGCAGCCTTAGGTCAGACCCCTGGGCTCCCTGTCTTATGGGTTCTGCTTCTCCCACACAAGAAAAATCCCTGAAAGCCAAGTTTACATCTTCCCGGACCAGGACTTAGCCAAGTCACCACTTCTCTGAGTCTCCCCTTTCTCTTTTGAAGGAGCTGATCTCTACTGTCCTTTTCTAGCTCCCACATTCTAGGATTGGATCATCTCATTGGAAATATAACCTCATACTTTATACATGGGACCAGTATGACACTCTGTATAAAGGAGAAGTAGGGGGCACAATATTTCCCTGATTCTGGATCCCTATAGAGATAAAGTCTGCTTGGACCCCTGGGGAAGGGGCAGATAGTTGAATTTTTTGAAGACTTGTCAGTAGTTCCCACCCATCAACAACCCACAGGGCCCCAACTAATCCTCCCTCTTCACTGCAAAGAAACACTAGGGTTCCTAGCTCCTCCTTTCTCAATGTGACCTCAGCTGTTCCTTGTCTGAGCTGGGGTAGCAACACTTTCTCCTAGAGAGCAAGGGGGATTCATGGTTCTGTCCCTGGAGACACTGCCCTGCCATTGCAGCTCAAGAATCTATAGTGAAGTCTTCCCTCTTTTCCATACCTCACTAGGGAGCTCAGAGCTACAGCCCTGAGGGGCTGGGGTCAGTAACACAAGGTCAATACAATGCTGAGGCAGGCATGACACTGTCCTCTCTCACTCCAGAATTTGGGGACATGCAGTGGCAGTGGTGACCGATCCAATCCCAGCATATCTCTATCCAAGAGCTGCTGCCCTGGCTGGGCTGGGAGAAAAAAAGGGAGTAGGGGTTTGGGGGAGCAAAAGGGAGTGTATTTTATGTGGTAGAGGGGAGAGGAAAAGGAAAGGAGGGAAGGTACAGAATGGAGTTTAGAAAGGCTGGGGGAATCATATTAAGGGGACCCACCTCCCTTCTGGTTCCTCTTAACCAGGCTGGCTGGTCAGATGCCACAGAAATGATGCATTGAAGAGGGAAGCAGGAGGCGGGGTGGGGATGGGGAGGGAGCCGCAGACAAGCGTCCTTGAGGGGTCCTGGGAAAGGATTCAATGTCTTGATTTAAGGGCAAATAGAAACCGCTTTGCTCTTCGGTTAATGCTGAGGTGGCGCTGTTGTAACTGATAGGGCAGTGACTGTCCTCTCTCTAAGGAGGATTCGGTGGCTGCAGGTGGAGATGCATGACCTTAACCTCAGTAGGGTCTTCCTTCCTGCTAGAGAGGTGAAGAGAATGGGCAGGATAGGAGACCTATTAAGCCAGGTGTTCCTGATCCCTAGTGACTTGATCAGATGGAAAGATGGGATAGGATGGGATGGGAGGGCCTGGAAAGCTCTGCCCCAGGATCTTGTCTCTTTCTCTCCTGTTACCAAGCATATGTCTCTTAGAACACGACTCTTTGTCACCCTCAATAGGTTGGGATGGCATGGAAGGACACAATGGGCTGCTCTCCCCCACACACATATTCTATGTCTGAGGTTAAAAAAAGGATGCTGGAAATCTGAGTTTCCCAGAGAAAATGGGCCTTGGCCAGCATAGAAAATCAAGGCTCTAAAACCAGCTTACACTGTTAACCCTAAATCCTGCCTGAGCTGTCCAACATTCCTCCTGGGGTCATAGGACAAGTATATTTGGGAGAAAAGCTACAGGACCCCACTTTTTCCCCTTACCCCTTCCTCATGTTCATTTTGGTTACCCCTAACTTCCTCCTCCCCAAAAACATTGCAGTTGTCCAAGATCAAGTCAGCAAGGAAAGGAGGAAAGGGTTAATATTGATGGAGACAAACTTAAAGGGGCCACGGCAACACAGAAAAGAAGGGGTCAGTGAGAGGGGAAGGAGCTCAGTGGCTTCATATAATAAACCTCTTCTTCCATCATCCCCAAAGGTCAGCCTTAAGGAACCAACATTTTTGTACTGTCCAGAACTTCCTCTGGAGGTGGCTAAGGAAGACCCACCAACTCAACCAGGGAAGGGGAGGCAGCAGAAAGCTAGGACATCCTGCTTCTCTCCATCAGGCAGGCCAGGATGCCAGCTGTAGTCCTGGAGGAGAACAGCAATGGGGGGGGGGGGGTCCCTGTCAGGATCCAGAAGTGCTGTGAAAAGAAGACAACTGGGAGGGAGCCTCCAAAAGTCCCATCTGCCCAGAAAGGAGGGGATAGGAAGGGGATACCGGAGGCCCAGAGGAAGCACAGCAAAGATTACCTTCCATGGACATAGGCTCCAGGATCCCAAACTGCTTGAGGACAGCAATGAAGAGCAGCACCACCACCGCCATGGCACAGAGTTCCATGCCCTGGATGCCCATGGTGGGCGGAGGTCCGGTGGGGCTGTGGCCACTCCACTTGTCCCCCTGGCCAGCTCAGGTTCTCTGGGAGAGTGACCCAGCCCGAGCAATAAGCCCAGTCTCCTGGGCGATAGCAGTAGAGGACCAGCGGTTGCCTGGTACCCTGCTGGCTCCCTGGTACCCTTCCTCCCTTCCTCCCTCCCTCCCTCCCTCCCTCTGATCAGCAACTGGGAGGCTCACATCCCCCTGTGTCTGAGATCTCTAGGCAGGCAGGGGCCAAGGGACTGCAGGAGGCGGGAGCCCGGAGGGGGCCGGAAAAACTGGCCTGACAGAGCCAAGAAGGCAAGAGAAGAGGGAAGAGAGCGGAGCGGGGAGAAGCAGCAACTTTCCGAGTCAGCCGGCAAACTTTACCGCCCAGCGGAGCTCCCGGCAGCTCCGGGCATCCCTGGGCACAGGCGCCTCCATCGGGAGCTGCCCGCTTCCAAGACCAGCGGGGTGGAGGAGTGAGTGCAAGGGGGAGGGAAAGGTCCCAGGTGGGTGACGCGCAGGGGGCGGGGGTCACTACTGGGCTGCTGGGGGCCGGCGGGCAGCCCCGGGAAACCCCTCGGCTCCCTCCCAGCCTCCATCCCAGTTCCCCGCTCTCCCATTGGCCTGAGAACCGCTATAAAACAATTCCAACCCACCCCTCCCCCGCCCAGCCCCCTGTGTCCCACCCCTCTCAGAGCACTCCCAGAGAAAGGGGGAGGAGGCAGCAGCCCAGAGCCTGGGCTGGGTGGGTCATTCTGCTCTCCTCCCCTTTCTTTATTCCACTCCCTCTTTCTCTGCCCCTCCCTGGTCCTGCCTGCATTGATTGAGATAAAGGATCACCATGACAACGCCAGCCATCCCAGGGGAACACCTTACCCGCTGGTGGTTATAGCTCGGTGCTTTAGGGAGGAGGGCTAGAGCCCAGGGAGTGGACAGGGTGTCCTGGGAGAAGGTGATCTCACACTGTGCTAGCAGCCCAGAAGGAAAAGGACTGCGAAAGGGAGGGAAGGAGAGAAAGAAGGAGGGAGGGAGGGAGGGAGAAGAGAGAAGGGAGGCTCCACTCTCCGGAAACAAAGTTCACCTTGGTTTACCACTTTAGGAAGGAATCCTTAGCTTGGCTCTGATAACAGAACTTCACTCTCTCCTTCACACACACACACACACACACACACACACACACACACACACACAC
>NW_027187378.1:24459105-24476995 GCF_028583685.1 Petaurus breviceps papuanus | reverse complement strand
CACACACACACACACACACACACACACACACACACACACACACACACACCACAAATAGAAAAGGCCCCTTAGACGTCCAAAATACCTAGATATCACATAGTCTGAAATCCCATCATAAGAAGAAATCCATTCTCTTGGGTTAAACACCGACATTCTAGGCTCGTCTTTCAGTGTAAATACTTCTGGGTGGGGGTGGCTCAGGGAGTCCAGTTTTAAAATCTCATGTTCTGCAGTCATTAACACCTAAGTGTGAATTTTCCTCCAGACAACCTGAAGACACTGAACAGGAAAATACTAGGGAAGGGGTGAGAGTGGAATGGTGGAAAAGGTTTAGGGGGGTTGCTGGTGCCTCTTTGTGGAAGTTAAATGTCTCTCAGTCCTCAAAGAGAACACACACAAACATTCCTTGCTACATAAGCTGGTGCAAGGCAAGAGCAGCCCCACTTGTGCATCCGCAAACCAACACATGCTGGGCATACAAGTGTCTGATCATGGAACAGTAAGAGATACCATGATGGGGAAAGCCAATAAAAGAAAATAGGGTGCTGAAAAAGGAAGTCCAAGAGGGAGGAAGGGTAAGGCACCAGGGTTTCATTTGTTATGTTGTCTGTACAGTGATTGGTAGCGGGCTGTGCACACAATTCTATTCAGCAAGCATTTATTATTTACACACCTACTTCGGTGTAAAGCCTTAAGGCTTTTTGCTGAATAGATACTAGCGATACAGAGTTGAAAAAGGACTCAGTCCCTGCCCTCAAGAAGTTTACTAACAAATAGAGAGGAGGGAATGGATCTTAGAATAGAAATAAGGAAGTCAGGGGCTATTTTCCCCCATTCATTGTATCCCTTTAGTCTAAATGAATTGTATTTCCTTAGTCACTGAGTTGAATCTGAAGAATATACATAAGATTAGTGTTATAGGACACTTTCTCCCTCTATAGCCTATATTCTAGATTTTCCTACCAAGCCCCAGAAACCTCCGCCTCCTAGAAGGCCATTCCAGCCTTGGAATCCATACCTTGGATATACCCACCAGCACTGTGACCTCTCTCTTTACTTAGATGACTCTTTCTAGAACCTCCATTTACAGAGGGTACCCAGGACATCTATGTCTCATTTCTCTGCAGGCTGCACTCTGGCCTCTCTAGACTGTCTTTACTATGACCCTACAAGGTCATTCTTCCCCTCTCATCACACTCCCCCCTTCACAGCTTCCTTTTATAAGTTCTCTTACCTCATTAGAATGAAAGCTCTTGAGGGCAAGGATTGTGTTTCTTTTTGCTGTATTTGGATTCCCAGCATTTGGCACAGTGTCAGGCACACAGTAAGTATTTCATAAATGTTTGCTGAGTGACTGATAGTGATGAGGTATGGGTTCTGGGAGCCCCCTCTTGAGCTCTCCTTGAGTCCTTGAGGTACAGGCTCTGGGAACCTCCCTTGGGCTCTTGATTAAATCATCTCATTTGATGAGGCATTTACATGAGGCAATAAGCCTTATATTGAGGCTGATCCCAAATCTCTGTTACTAGACTTCCTACCCTTGAGCCTATCAAAGTGTTGATCTACCCTTGAACTGGCCTAGCCCCCCATTGTTTGTGGTCTCCAGGTGGCCTCCAGTGACTTCCCACCCTTAATCATTCATTGACTTCATTAACTCCTCCTGATGACCCTCCCCAAACTCCTCCCCTAGACCACCCCTAGATTCCTCCCACAACCTTCTGTATATAAGACCCCATCCTGTCTTCATGTTAGTGAGAGCACCATAGAATGACCTAGCACAGACTTACTCTGTGTCTAATGCAAGCGAACTTTTAATAAACTTTACTTATCTTTGGCTGAGAAGACTTGAGTCAAATTCATTCAGCAGGACCCGGAGTGTTGGTATTTTTGGGTCTCCAGAGCAACCCTAACCCTCTTTATGGGTAACCTCTTCAATAGGATTTAGCATCTAAACCAATCATCTCATTGAACAAATAAGGAAACTTGACTTTTCCAAGGTCATACAGAATCAAAAAAAGAATATAGTAACGGCAAAAGAGAAATCTGGGCAAATGGCTGCCAAGAAAATTCGAAGAAGGAATGATCTCTTTTGGCAGTCTCGGTGGGAAGTAGGGGGTACCTCTCAAAGTAGAGAAAGGAAAGGACTTCCTAGGCATTACTTAGATTGTTCTGCACAGAGGCCAGAATCTGGACAGAGCCAGGTTCTGAACCCCAAACCTCAGACTCAAATCCATGGTCCTTTAGAGTTCACTATAGCACTTCAATCCATCAGGCATTTATTAAGATCCTACAATTCTAGAAGACATCCCAAACCATCTTTCAAGCCTCTGGTACCTCTCCCCACCCCCTCTATCTCAGCTGATGGATGACCTTACATTTTTCTTTACAGAAAAAATTGAATCCATTCTATGTGACTTCCCTCTTCTCCCCTTCTTTTCACCTCAAAACCTTTTGATATCCCTTACTCTCTCCTTGTTCTTAGTCTCAGACAATGAGATGGCCATTCTTCTTTCCAAGGCCTCTCCAGGTACCTTGATCCCTACCCCTCCTGTCTTTTCTTTTCTTTTTCTTTTCTTTTTGCTTTTGGAGGGCAATTGGAGTTAAATGACTTGCCCAAAGTCACATAGCTAGTGTGTCAAGTGTCTGAGGCTGGATTTGAACTCAGGTCCTCCTGACTCCTGGTGCTCTATTCACTGTACCACCTAGCGGCCCCCTGTCTTTTCCAATAGATTACAACCTCAATAGCATCCTCTCTCAATTCCTCAGCCTTTCCTTATCTACTGGTTCCTTCTCTACTGCCTTTAAAAATTACCACGTCTCTCCCATCCTTATAAAAACCTTCACCAGACTCTATCATCCTCCTTAATAGGGACTGGCCTATGCTCAGAATGCCTCTGATGGTAACTCTCCATGTGGAAGGGAACAAGGATCCTGCTTCTTAGCAAAACGCTGGAACATGTGTAACATTTCTGGTTCAGTGACCACAGGGTGAATAGGGAGGCCCTTTGATTCACTGTGAATCCATGGGGTGAAGGCATTCTAAAAGCACCAATGACCGTTTTCCACCCTTTTCTCTGTGGCTGCTTGTTCTCAAGGGATCCCTTTGATTCCACTGAGGGGAGAGAAAATGCTTTAAGAGAAGTGGCCTTGGGCTGTCTCCTCCAATACTAGGATGTGGTCCTATGAAATGGGCCTCAGTTCTTGGCTTTACCTTTGTTCTTTTCAATTTTAAATGAAGAAATTGAAGCCTTCAACCTTGTGAGTTTTGCAAGGTCAGGAGACCAAGCCTCATGGACACAGCATTCTACTGCCTAGGTTTTGCAGCCATTTCATCACTGATACCCTGAGGAGCAAGGAGAGACCCTCAGGACCCAGGTCAGTGGTAGTTGAGATGAGGAGTCATCAAGCAGTCATGCTTTATCTGGGCATGAACTTGTTTGCCTGGGAGAGTTTCTTAGCCCCCATGAGCATTCGTTCAATCATGCCCCAAGCTCTCTCTGGCTACCAACAACTCCACAGAAGTTGCCTTGCTCTCTGCTCATCCATTTTACAGGTATACACTGCCGCCTGATGTCCTGGAATAACTTTACCCCCAGGCTTGAACCCCTATGAACAAGGATAACTTATTACCTGAACTCATTCCTCAGTGATTAACATACTCCCACACTATCACTCTCTCTTCATCCCAGTGATTCTGAACCCATGCCTGCCATTTGTCAAATGCTATTTCTGGTCCTCCACTGACTCTCCTCTTATTTCCATCCCCCTCAACCCAATCCCATCAATGGCCTACTCTAAAGCTACCGACCCCTTCCACTGTGCTCTCAAGAATCTCTGCTCCATAGCTAACTTGTTTTCACCTTAGATCTTTTCCTTTATTGTTCCCTCCATTTTCTTGTAGTCACTGAGACTTGGCTCCCTCCTGATGACACAGCTTCCCTGCCTTTTTAGCACTTTTTGCTCATTGGAGTTGTAACAAAGAATGTTCTTTGAGGTTCATTCAATCCATATTTTATCACCCATTTAAGATTCTGGTGACTGTTGTCTACTTGTCTGCGGTTCTGTGCTAGGCTCATAATCTCTCTTTCCTCCCCAAATCCTGTCCTCAAATTAGAGGTCTCCAACATATAAGATAGTCTCTTGAACACTCTAACATACCAGTTCCTCAATTTACTCATTTCACATGACCTCCTTCACCCTACCACAGCTACATATGGATATGATCATACCTTTGACCTTGCCATGATCCTCAAATCATCCTACTTCGATGTTCATAAATTCTGAATTTCCTTTATTTGATCACAAACTGTCGTCATTCTACCTCTCCCTTGGCCTCATAATCCTAAGACTTGTTCTTTGTCTTCACCATAAACTCCAATCCTTCCATCACTCAATTCCTTCCCAAGTCACCATCCCTATAGTGGATTCACTCTTCTCTCTTCCCTTTCTTGACCCTTTGGTGTATCAGTTCATTTGTACACTATCCTCTTCTTTTGAGTCCTTGCCCCTTAATCCTATCAAAGATTTTGTTTGCCTTGGATTATTCTCACAATCCTCTGCCTTCACACTAACTCACATGTTGCTCAAGGAAGCTAGAAAAAATGATGAAACTGCTGACTGGATCCACTACAAATGTATGTTACTTAATCCTAACTGGGCTCTCGCAGTAAGGCAAACCTTTTACACTATTGTAACTTTGTCACTAGCTCATTCATTGCAGCAGCTTTTTTAAACCTTTTTACTCCTTTTTAAACTACCTATGGTTCTTCTTCACCCCACCTTCTCAGTTGAGAACCTTACCTAATATTTTACTTTTAAAAATTGAGACCATTCACTGAGAGCTTCTTCTTCCCTCTTCCCTATCTCACTTCACTCAGCTACCTTCTGCCATTTTCTTCTCCTTCACTCCCATGTCACAAGAAGTAGTGCTTCTCTTTTTCAAGGCAATCTGCTCAACATGTGCAAGTGATTCTATTTTACATTGTCTTCTGTGGCAGATTGTCTAGCAGATCATCTCCATTCTTTCACTTCTTTAATCTCTCCTTGTCTACTGACTGCTTCCCTAGTTCCTACAAACACACTCATATGTTGCCCACCCTCATTTAATCCATCCATCTCTGATAACTATCCTTCTATATTTCTTCTTCCTTTTTCGGTTAAGTTCCTTGAGAAAGCCATCTACACTTGGTGCTCTCCACTTCTTTTCCTCTCCCTCTATTTTTAATTCTCTATATTTGGGCTCCTGACCCCATTACTCAACTGAAACTATTCTCTCTCAAATTCATTCTTAATTGCCAACTCCAGTAGCCTTTTCTCAGTCTTCATCCTTTTTGACTTCTCTTCGGTCTTTGATATTGTAAACCACTCTCTTCTTGATATTCTCTTCTCTCTAGGTTTTCCTGACACTGTTCTTTCCTGATTCTCTTCTTATGTGTCTGAATGTTCCTTCATGGTCTCCTTTGCTGGATATTCATCAAGGTCATGTCCACTAAACCTGGTGTCTCCCAAGGCTCTGTCCTGGGCCCTTTTCCCTTCTTCCTCTATACTACTTCAGTTAGAGATCTCATCGGCTCCCATGGATTTAACCATCATCTCTATTTATTCTCACATTTATTGTCCAACCCTAACCCCTCTCCTGACCTCCAGTCTCACATCTCTAACCATCTAGTGTACATCTTGAACTAGTCGTCTCTTATATATCTTAAATTCCAAAACTGAGCTCATTATCTTTCCTCTAAAACTATCTCCCTTCCTAACTTTCCTATTGCTATCAAGGGTACTACTATTCTCCAAGCCATTTTGGTTCGCAACCTAGGGGTCATCCTTGACTCTTCACTCACTCTCATCCCCACCCCACCCCCTCTATGCAATCAATGGTCAAATCCTGTTGCTTCTCCCTTCATAATATCCTTCATCTGTGTCTCCTTTCCTCTGTCACTGCCAACATCCTGGTCCAAGCCCTCATCACCTCACACCTAGACTATTGCAATACCTCATTGGTCAGTTTCCCTACCTTAAATATCTCTCCACTCCAATCCATCCTCCACTCAGATATCAAATTAATCTTTCTAAAGTGCAATTCTGAACTTGCCATTCCCCTATTCAATCAGGAATTCAATCAGTCACCCAGGAGCTCATTGCTTCCAGAATATAAAATCCTCTTTTTGACTTATAAAACTTTCCATAACCTGGTCTCTTCCCACCTTTCTTACACATTATCCTCTCTGAGCACTCTGTGATTTACCAGCCTCCTTGCTATTCCTTACATGTGACATTTCATCTCCGGACTGAGATTTGGCCATTTTCACTGGCTACCCCCCATCCTGGGAACTCTCTGCCTTATCATCTCTACCTCCTGGCTTCCTTCAAGGCTCAGCTAAAGTTCTGCTTTCTACACAAATCTTTCTCAGCCCTATTAATCTTAGTGCCTTAACTCTAAAATGTCATCAGACTTTGCCAGTATAGATCTTTTTAATACACAGTTGTTTGCATGTTTTTTCCCCAATTCAACTGTGATCTCTTTGACACAAGGGACAATTTTTTTTTGCCATTTTTTGTATCTTTAGTGCTTAGCACAGTGCCTGGTGAATAGTAGGTACTTAATGCCTTTGACTGTTGATTGACTGTTGGGATCAATATTATACAGAAAGTGTGCTAAGGCTGAGCTTACTATCCCCACAGATAGAGTTGAGATGAAGGGAGAGTGTCATCTACCCCACCCTCACCCCAATTCCCCAAGTGTTGGGTCTGGGGAAAAAGGTTTATACTTTTATGTTACTTTATCTTCAGAGTAAATATCCCTTTATAAAAGTTAATCAATGATAAGTGGTTAAATGGAGTCTGGTACTAGTTACTGGTAGCTAGGAGAGGGAACACAACCAGTGAGGTTTGAGACAATATATTTCCTATGCCTCTAGGGACAAATAGAAACTTCCCCATTCAGTTTTTAAGGCTCTTCACTGACTGGCCCCAATCTTTCTTTCTAAGCAATCAGCCTCTCCCAAGGCATCTAGCTGGAGTAGTAGATAGAGGCTGAGCCTGAGATCAGGAAGGCTTGAGCTCAAATTCCCCCTTAAAAGCATAATGGGGGCAGGGCAGCTAAGTAGCACCGTGAATAGAGCACCGAACCTGGAGTCCGGAGGACCTGAGTTCAAATCCAGCCTCAGACACTTGACACTTTGCTAGCCGTGTGACCTTGGGCAAGTCATTTAACCTCCATTTGCTTCAATTTCCTTACCTGTAAAATGGGGATGATAATAGCCTACCTCCCAGGGTTATTGTACAAAAGAGATAATCTTTGTGCTTACACAGTGCCTAGCATGTTGTAGGTGCCATATTCCCTCCCCCCATTCTCCCCCTTCTCTAATCCATCCTCCACACAGCTGCCAAAATAATCTCCCTAAAACACACATAGGTTTGACCATTTCCCTCCCCTGCTCAAGAATCTTGACTGGGTCCCTCTTGTCTCTAAGACCAAATATAATATCATCATGGCATTGCCCAAGGCCTTTACAATCTGGCTCTCCCCTACCCTCCCAGACTTACTTATTCTTCCCCCCACACACATTGTATGATCTGGTCAAACTAACCTACTCACTATTCTATCTCTCACATCCATTTCTTTGAAGGGGCTTTCCCTGATACCTGAATGCATGTTCTCCCTCATCCCCACCTCTCACAATCCCCTTTAAGGCCCTGCTCACCCACCACCACCTACTCAAAGCTTTTCATGATCCTTCTAGTTCAGGGGTTCTTACCCTGGCATCCACAATCTTGTTTTTTTGACTTTGACAATAATATTTCAGCATAATCGGTTTCTTTTGTAATCCTAGGTTTTTTGTTTTATGCATTTAAAAAGAGGATGCTGAGAAAGGGTCCCTAGGCTCCACTAGACTGCTGAAGGGGGCGATGACATAAAACAGATTTAAAAGTCCCTGTCCTAGCTGTTAGCTTTCTCTCTCTCTGCCCTCTCCAGATTATGTAATATTGATCTCTACTTATCCCGTATCCTTTAGCAGAATGTAAACTTTTTGAGAGCAGGGACTATTTTCTCATTTTTGTCTTTTTTATTCCCCCAATAACCAATCCATAGAGATTGCTCAAGAAATGTCTCTAGAGTAGAAATGAATTGCTGAAGTGGTTTGTCCATGGTCACAGACCCTGGGCTAGAATAAGATCTTTCAACTGGCCAGTTCAGTGCTTTTTCCAATATATCAAACTGCCTCTCTTTTGGCTAGCTAGGTGGTTCAGTGGATAGAGCACTGTAGTCAGGAAGGCCTGAATTCAAATCTAGCCTCAGACATTAGCTCTGTGACCCTGGCCATGGCACTTCATCTCCCCATTTACTTCAGTTTCCTCAGTGTCAAAATGGGGATAATAACAGCACCCATCTCATGGGGCTGGTGTGAGGATTAAATGAAAGAATGTTTGTGAAGTGCTTGCTTGGCACAATGCCTGGCACATAGTAGGTGCTATATAAAATGCTTATTTCATTCCCCAGCCCCAGCAAATATTTACAGATGGATTGAAACAATGATATTCCTAATCAGAGGTCCTGCTGGTGAATAAGGAAATAAGTAATTATATTTGTTAAAGTTAAACCCACTGATGTGCTGAAATCCTTAAAATGGCTTATTAAATAACTTAAATATGCCCCCTACAATCTTATTTGCTCAGTTCATTTCCTTAGCAAGCCCTTCAGCTTCGCAGATGGAGCCAAGTCAGCCTGATTCCAAAGCAAATTACCATCTTGTCCAAATTGGTGGAATCCACAGTCATCTGTACAGAGAGCTGTTTGGGGTTCTTCTCTGAGGGCAGGGATCTCCTTCCTCATCCCACAGACAAAGAGCCATTAACAGTTGATCAGCACTTGGCAGTTGCTCTCGGGCACACTTTCACAAAAGGTCAAGCCTTCTAACTTCTGGTGGGGATGGGTCATTGGTCCCAAAGGAGGTCGCCTCCTTCCCACTCTGTGCCTTGCTGCCTCAATTTCCTCTCCAGCCTTGGATTGTCAGTGACTCCCATAAACACTGAGCTATAAACAGGACATTGATTCCCTTGTTGTGCATTGTAAAATATTAAAGATGCTTAAATGGATAATAGCTCAGAGAACAGAGAGACCACTCTGCATTAGCAGCCCCAGCCAATTGGCTTAATGGACTGGAGCCGGCTGCCTTGCTAGCAGGCTTCCCTGCAGCCTGCCGGGGTCCTGGGCATCTCAGATAAAGTTGAGATGCTCTCTCTTCTCCACCCACTTCTTTGGCTGTTACAGGAGACTCACCCGCTGAGGGTCTAGAGCCAGAAATCAGCGGTCAGCCTCCTTAGAAGGAAACCAACCTCTTGCTGGACAGAGTAGTCACCCTGACCACTGGCCAGCCCCTTGAAGGCACTCAGTCATCTCCTGATTCCCTTCTTTGGTCAACAATCAGAGACCTCTTGTAGCATTAGCCCCCAGACAGAGCTGCAACTAGAAATTCCAGCACCTGAGACAAATTCAGCTGAACTGATGGAAGGGTGAGGGGAGTTGTTACCTATGTGTTTGAGATAGACTAGAAGCAGAGATCTTGGAGCTGTGGGAAAAAAAGGAAAGAAGGAAGGAAGGAAGGAAGGAAGGAAGGAAGGAAGGAAGGAGGGAGGGAGGAAGAAAGGGAGGGAAGGAAGAATTTAAATGCCTACTATATACCAGGCACTGTGCTAAGCACTTTGCAAATGTCTCATTTGATCCTTACAACAAGCCTGCGAAATAGGTGCTATTATATTCACCCATTTTACAGCTGAGGAACCTGAGGCAGACAGAGGTTAAGTGACTTGCCCAGGGTCTCATATTTAATAAATATAACTGGACTAGAACTCAGTTCTTCCTGACTCTAAGCCCAGAATTCCATCCACTGTACCACCTAGCTGCATGGGAACAAGTAAGATCACCAAACAAGATAATATAGAAAGAAAAGAGAAAAGGGCTTAGAATGGGGGGTATCCATGAAATGGATGGAGAACCAGCTAAGGAGAGTGATAAGAAATGGTAAGAAAGACAGAAAGAAAATCAGGAGAGAAGAGGGTACCTAGAAGCCGGTGATGGATCGGTAGTGTCAAATACTGCAGAGATGGAGGAGGATCAGGACCAGGAAAAGACAGTTGGATGAATGGCTCTCCCTCTATGTCAGGTTGGAGGCTCAAAATAGGGCTCAATCTCACTGAAGAGGACTTTGTTCTTGCTACTCCCCTCCCCTGAAGGTGGTTTGAAGGATTTCTTCACTCCTTCTCTCTTTGCAACTCAAGCTTCAAAGTCTAGCTCCACTCTGGATTCCATGAAGTCTTCCCTGATAACCATCCTCATTGCTCTTCCCCTCCTCTGGCCTCCTATAGGACTATTCTGCAACTTAGCCTTATATCACATTATCTTGTATGCTCTACCTTGAGGTAGCTAGGTCAAGCAGTGGCTAGAGCACTGGGCAGGAGCTCAGGTCACCTGAAGTCCTGAGTTCAAATTCAGCCCCAGACATTTACTAACTGTGTGACCCTGGGCAAGTCATTTAACCTCTGTTTGCCTCAGTTTCCTCAACTGTAAAATGGGCATAATAACAACACCTACCTGACAGGGCTATTGGGGAGTAACAAATGAGATCATATTTGTAAAGGACTTAACATAGTGCCTGGCACATAGTAGGTACAATATAAATGCCTATTTTCTCCCCTCTTCCCCTTGTACTTCATTACTGCCAAAATCACTCTTTCATATGCCTGAATCTTGGCCTCCTCGCTCTTAGAGAACAGGGCCTATGTCAACTAACATGGACAACAATAAAAGAATTTCACGATTCTAAGAGACTTCAGAGGCCATCCATTTAACCCATACCTGAATGTCCCTTTAGTGACATCCCCAAAGTGGTCTGGCAGTCTTTATCTGAAGACCTCCAGAAGCAGCCCATTATACTCCAGAGTTGCTCTAAGTATTGGGAAATAACTCCTTACATTGAACAGAAATGTCCCTCAAAGAAGCTTACACCCAGAATGGCTCCCTGTGCTGCCCTCCCAAGTCAAACAGCACTAATGTAACTTCTCTTCTGCAGAACCATCCTTCAAATACTTGAAGACTGCTGCCCTGTTGCCAACCCCTTCAACCATCTTCTCCCTGCTATTCACACCTAGTTCCTTTAAACAAACCTCCTCGCATGAGATGGTTTAGAGTCCTCTATCATCCTGGTTACCCTCCAGCTTGTCAATGTCTTTCCTAAAAGGTAGCCTCCAGAACACAATACTCCAGATGGAAGCCAATATCACATCATAACAAGAGTTCACATAACAATGATGCTTTGGGAATTTTAAAAATGCTTTCTTTAAGAGACATATGAAGAAAGATGCTATCTGCACCCAGGGAAAGAACTGATAAATAGAAGTGTGTATAAAATAATTATATATATTTGTGTCTGATGATAGCCATTTCTAGAGAGGGAGTGGGAGAATGGAAGAAAAAAAGGGAAAAAAAGAAATTCACATGATAATTTTGTTATATATTTGAAAGGAATATCAAGTTGTGCATAGTAGATTTGAAGTTTCATGTGAGATCATCTTTTTTATTGTACTGTTATGAAAATGCTTGTTTTATTCCATAAATTAAAAATTTTTTAAATAAGATCTTTCTGACTAGGAACTGATGGAGGTAGATAAGACAAATAGTATCTCCAATTTACAGATGGAGAGATTGAGGCTTAGTTAGGTGAAGTGACTTAAGAGAAGTGACTTGTTCAGGATCTCACAGCTACCCTGAATAAATGAAAGGGAGGCCAGGTTTTCTGACTCCAAGGCTGTCCTAGGCTGCTTCTAATAGCTGATATTTACATAGTGCTATAGTTTATAAAGCACTTTTACCTATATCCTGTCACTCAGCTTTCACAACAGTTCTATGAAGTATAATTATCTCCAGTTTGCAGAGAATTTAATAGAGGATCAGAGATACCTCTTAGCCAGAGAGGTTGAGTGATTTGTCCAAAGCCACAAGCTAGTTAAGTAGCCACCCTGGAACTTAAGCAAAATTTGCTGCCCCACAAGGCCTGGTACATAGTTGGTGCTTAATAAATGGGGCAGGTAGGTGGTACAGTGGATAAAGTGCAGGGCCAAGAATAAGGAAGACCTGAGTTCAAATCTGGCCTCAGATACTTACTACTTACTCAGATACTGACCCTGGGTAAGTCATTAACCCTATTTGCCTCAGTTTCCTCATCTGAAAATGAGCTGAAGAAGGAAATAGCAAACCACTCTGGTATCTTTGCCAAGATAACCCCAAATGGGGTCGCAAAGAGAAACTGACACTATTGAAAGGATTGAGCAACAATAAATATTTGTTAATTGATTGCATAGCCCAGGCTTTAAACCATTGGTTTATACATTGATTGCATTTTTGTCTTTCGTGTCACAACAAGACACTGAAGCCTTGGCTCTAGGTCCTGTCCTAGTCCAGCCCCTCTGGGCCAAAGATGGACTACAAATACTGTTATCTGTATGTCCACAGCCTTTTCCTCCACCATCAAGCCTGCTTTCTCAGACCCTGGTCTGGGCTTAACACTAACCTGGGGACTTTAACACTGATTTGCAGCAATATACAGATAGTAGCATGGGGGAACATTGTCTCATTTGATTGTTACAACAACCCTGCTAGGTAGATGCTGTTCTTATCCAGTTGAGGAAACTGAGGCAAATAACGTTTAAGTAACTTGCCCAGGGTCGTACAACTAGTTCATGTCTGAGACCAAATTTGAACTCGGTCTCCCAAACTAGTCCTCTATCCCCTGTACCACAGAGTTGCCTCTAATGAGTCAGAAGAGACCTAGGTCTGAATCCTGCCTCCTAAACTTAACTAGCTGCATGACTGTAGGCAAGCCAGTTAGTCTCTTCTGAGTTTCAGTTTCTTCATCTATAAAACAGGACAATACTAATACCTGTAGTACCTCCCTCCGTGGCTGTCATGGGGCACAGATGAGCTGATGTACGTAAAAGAACTCTGTGAAGTCCAAGGCATCATACAAGCATCATCTATTATCATTATTGCTGCGGTTGTTGTTCATCCTTCATGCTCAGAGAGGACCAAGGATGTCAGGAGGGCGATGTCTTAACTTGCAAGTGAGGGTTTAAGTGAGGAGAGGGCTGTGTAAAGGCATCAGCCTCACTCTCTCCTCCAGAGTCATCAGAGTCTAGCAGCAAGACCTAGGTCAGGCGACTGTCGATGTCCCCGCATGACACACAAATTCATGAAGCATTCTTTATTATTACTGTTACATTTGATATGAATAGTAAAAGGCTGCCTTAAAGACTCTCCCCTAATAGGGTTTTTCCCTGGCATATGTTAAAATTACACAAGATTCCTAAAAGATATAGTAACAGAAATACGTTTGTTCAACAACTCTCTTATTATTAATATCAATTGAGGCATAAAATAGGAGACATTTGCTCACACATATGTGTTTGTCTCTACCATGGAAGATGTCTACAAAAGACTTAAAATAGAAAAGGGATTGCCTATAAATTAATGAGATCTTGTACTGATATCTTATCCTGGAACAATTGCAGAGCCTTCTAATTAAGATCTCAATTAATTAATTAATTATTAAGCTCTCAAAAGAGTCCAGCTTGACTATTCACCTCAGAAAAACTAAGTGGATGAAGAACGTCTGTAGTCTGTGGATTGTGATATGCAGTGGAGAGAAAATTCATGGAGTTGGTCCACTGATTCATAATATATCTTGGACCGACACTGGATTTGGATAATGATTTCGGTCCAGAATTGAACAGGAAGAAGAAGGAGGGCTGGATTATCTTTGGGGAAATTGTGCAGTGCTTTTTAATGACCCTAAAACCTAATAACATTTATAACAACAGTATTCTTTCAGTGTTGCTGACTACTCTCATATGGCTATGAGTCATGGAATCCCATAGTCTCCAAAGAACAAGTGGAGAGTCACTCAAAGGACAATGGAGAGGTGTTTGGCAGCCATAAGTGGGCTGTTGTTATCAACCAAGAATTGTACAAAAGAATCATAAAGGTTGAATCAGAGAAAATATATGAAGTTGGGCTAATCATGTAGTGAGAGCAAAGGATAACAAAAGAGAAACTCCACATGCTCTGTTGGGATCTACACATTGCCAAGGGATCTGGAAGAAGGCTGGATATTAGATGAACCTCTGACCACCCCCCATGGAAGATATACAGGAAAAACTAGACAAAAATCACACAGGATGAGAGAGAAAGGGGAGGGTGCAATCTGAACTCTTGGAAGGAGTTCTCACATAGCTGAGATCAAAGAAGGGCTTACCCTGCTCTGTCTGACCCATTCCTGCAAGCTATGGAGCCCCAGTGTTATGAGAGTTAATTCATGAGATTATTTTCATATTATTTAGAAAAATATTACATAATTTTGTTAATATTTTATGAATAATTGTCAGCTTTCAAATTCTTTGTCTTTGATTTTATATTTATGATTATTTCAATAACTTGATAATATACCTTTTGTGTTTTCTGAATCCAGTTCTTTTGCAAATTTACAAGTCTTTATTACATTTCAAGGGTCCATGTTTGCTTTGTTATTTGTTCTTCCTCCAGTGAAGCAGATCTGAGCCCTCCCTGCGTCAAGGTGCCAACATCAAGGGAATTCCTTTTCCACAATGACCTTGGCCTTGCTGCTCTTCACCAACCCACACCATCCCCAAGGTTCTATCACATGACATCCCTCTACCAAGGCCTATTTTTTCCCCATCAAACCCCACAATAATACTCTCCAGGGAAATGAGCATCCTCTAACCCCCATGTGAAGATACAATTTAGAAAAAGTTATTTCAGTACAGTAATATAATGGGAAAATCCCTGTCTCTAGAATGGGAGAACTTGTGTTCAAATCTCATTTCTGATTCTTTGCACCTATACAACCTTGGGCAAATCACTGAATCTCCTTTTGTCTCAGTTTCCTAATCTGTAAAATGAGAGGGTTGGCCTGGATAGCGTTTGACAGCACCACAGTAGGGCTTTGAGATGTGAGAAACAGCTTGTAAATAAAGTAACAGAATAATAAAGTAACAGAATAATTTTCATGTTTAAAAGGATTGTCGCACATAGTTTTACAGTTTTTCAGTGTTATATTGTAGCTAGCAGCAAAAAAACATCAGCAAACTTCCTACTTAGAGGCCCCAGAGCATTTTCATCTGTCACTGTTTCTGACTCCAAGTTCAAGGCTGTTTCTACAACAATATGGATTGTTGTTTAAGTCACCATAATTTCAAGTTCTCCAGCTGACTTCTGGAAAAGATTTGAACAAGTTGTTCCACTCCCCATCAGGGCAGAGCTTTAAAAGATTTCTTCTACTATTTCATGTTCCCCTGTTCCTCTCATTATCCTGAAAGCAAAGGAGAAGATAGTAGGTTGGACTCCTTCCCAACAAGGCCTTCAGGATGGAAGCAGATGTTCCCTAGCTGAATTATCCCACTGTTTCCATCAACAAAGTAAAAATCTGATCAGGAAGACCTAAGTCTGATTGAAAACCCAGATCCCCTCAAGAGCATGAAACCCACAACACATCCACAGAGCAATATGGTGGGACAGAAAACCCGCTAACTAGGTTTGGAGAACAGACTTGGATTGTAGAATTCTAGATCTGCCATATCATAGAAACAGAATTTGAGGGTTGTAAAGGTCCTCGGTGGTCGTCTAGTTCATAACTAGAACAAGAATTCCTTCCACAACATGGTGGACAAATGGTTATTCAGTCTTGCCTGGAGACCTTCATTTATCAGCAGTGCCATCTTGGATAAGTGATTTAACCTTTCTGACGACCAGTTTCCTCATTCACAAAATGGGGTTTCATTGTTCAAATAGTCAACAAATATTTATCAAGGTACTATTCAGCATAAGGCATCCATGCTAGACACTGAAATGAAAAGAAAATGGCACAATTCGTGCCCTCAGGGAGTTTACTTCCTATTAGTGGGGATGTGAAAGAAACAAAGAGAAGTAAAATAAAAGGTCAGATGCAGTGGGGGGGGGGGGGCGAAATGGAGATCCAGACTAAAGGGCTCTAAGAAAACTTGAGAAAAGAGAGTACATTTTTCAGCTGGAAAAATACTACTACCTATCTCAGAGGGTTATTGTAAGGAAAACATTTTGCAGACTTTAAAGCCCAATAGTAATGTGAACTCTTATAATAATAGCTGTTTTTATAAACAATAGATTGTAAATTCATTGAAAGTAAGGATTGTTATTTTGGTCTTTGTATACCCAGAACCTTTCATAATGCCTGGCACATATTGTTGATGTTCTTGTTCATTTATTTCAGTAATGTCTGACTTTTTGTGACCCAATTTGGGTTTTCTTGGCAAAGATACTGAAATGGGTTGCCATTTCCTTTTCCTGTTCATTTTAAATGAGGTGAGGAAACTAAGGTAAACAAGGTTAAGTGACTTGCCCAAAGTCACACAATTAGTAAATGTCTGAGGTCAAATTTGAACTCAGGTCTTCCTGACTCCAGGCCTGATGTTCTATCTACTGTGCCACCTAGCTGCCAATGCTTGGCACATAGTATATAGTTAATAAATGCTTATTGGTTGATTACCATGGGACTGTAGTAATTACCATAGATTTAGGTCTGGAAGGGACTTTAGAGGCCATAAAACCCAACCCTTTCATTTTACAGAGGAGAGAACTGAGGTACAATGAAGTTGAATGACTTGCCCAGGGTCATAGGGATAATAAATGTCTGAGGTAGGATTTGAACCAAGGTCTTCCTAACTCCAAGTTCAGTACCATGCTACTTCTCAAGGAAAAGACTACAATACTCAGTACTCCCAGGTGGTCTCCCATCCAAGAAATACTTACTAACCAGCCTGACCCTGCTTAGTTTCTGAGATTAGATGTATTCAGAGTAGTATGGATGAAGATAAATAGATCAAACAGCCAAGAAGTCAAGTTGTGTATAAAGAATGTTTCTTGTGTCATTTAAAAGGGACTTGGAAGAAGACAATCCCAAAGGACTCATGATGAAAAATGTTGTCTGCCTCTAGAGGAAGAAATGATGTTGTCTGAATACATACAGAAGCATACTATTTTTCTCTTTTTCTTCCTTCCTTCCTTCCTTCCTTCCTTCCTTCCTTTCTTTTTTATTCAAGTCTTCTTTCACAAAATAATGTTTTGCATGATTAATAAAAAGGCAGGGGGAGAGGAGGACTTAGAAGGATTTTTCAAACTCTCTCTCTCTCTCTCTCTCTCTCTCTCTCTCTCTCTCTCTCTCTCCCTCTCTCTCCCAGCTCCCATGGGTTTACCCAGACGTCAAGAATGAGCCAGGTCCTAAAACATCCCTTTCCATCTCTTTCCACCTTAGTGATTATAGTTCAAGTGATAACTCACATGTATATATGGGGTATTTAAATTTGCTCAGTGTTCTATTCACATTGACCCTGTGAGATAGGTAGTATCTTAAGTCCCATTTTACAAATGAGAAAACTAAGATTTCAAAAGGGTAAATGTCATGTCCATGTTCACACAGCTAGCAAATGTATCACTTTAATCCAAACCTGTACTTCATGGAGGTCCTAGGGTTGTCCAGATCTTTATGACTTGGGGAAAAGTGTGATGAAATGTCCTATTGGTGAAGATTATGTCTATTATTGTTTATAAGGTCCTGAAGGATTATATGGGATTGAAATAAAACAGTTTGCCTGTTATACTTACTACTAGCATGACCCTCGGCTCATTTAACGTCTCTGAGACTCAGTTTCCTCATCTTTAAAATGAGGAAGCTGAACGAGATGTCCTCAAAGGTCCCTTCCAGCCTCTGCCATTTTCTGACTTCTTGTGTGTGTGTTTGTGTGTGTGTGTGTGTGTGTGTGTGTGTGTGTGTGTGTGTGTGTGTGT
>NW_027187378.1:24412465-24459095 GCF_028583685.1 Petaurus breviceps papuanus | reverse complement strand
TGTGTGTGTGTGTGTGTGTGTGTGTGTGTGTGTGTGTGTGTGTGTGTAGTGGGGGAGAGGGAGTAATAAGAACCATGTCTCCTCAACTGAACCTGAGGAAACAGTTACAAATGTAACCAACAAATGGTTCCTGGAAATCCTCTGAACCTGGAAATCAATGGTAAGGACCAGACAAGCTTTGAAACAAAAAGGAAGTGGGAGTCAGGTTGAAAGATGCCAGGAGGAGAAGCAAGCACTGTTTCCCCTAGGGTCAGGCTGTACAGTAGCTATCCAAGCTGTAGAACCAACTCAAGATGTTAGTTAGATGAGAACAGGGTTAGTTGGCCCATGATACTAAACCAGGCACTGCAAGTATAGGACAAGATCATTTATTTTTACTCCATTCCTTTCTCATTGGCACTAGGAATTGGCATGGAGCAGTCAACTGAACATAGGAAGGGAAACATGATTCCCCAAAGAACAGTAGATTGGGTAATGCTGGAAAATCTATGGTATGTGAATGTTATTGTGCAGTACAAAGCGAGACTGTGAGGAATTCAAATAAATGCAGGGAAATCCATATGAATTGATGCCCAGTGAAATAATAACCAGAATCAAAGGAAAAGATCACTGAAAGGAAGTCAGACTCTAACTCAAATAAAAACAAACCAAAGTCGCGGAGGAAAAATCATATAAAAGATACTTCCATCCTCATGTCATAGAGGTGAGATACTACCTAGATAGGGTTACACTGTTAGTAGGTACATTGTCCCTTAGTCTTCTCTTCTCCCATGCTATTTAGCCTCCAGGTTCTAGGATTTTCATCATAAAGCTCATTTCCTCCCATCGTTCCTTGTTCTTCTCTGGTCTCTCTTCAGTTGCAGTGGTTAAAAGAAAAATCATCAGGGCTTTGACCAGTTGCTAAGTACAATGGTGGATGGTCTCATTGTTCCTATAAGTTATTTATGTAACTATGTGCCATGTATGCTTTAAAAAACATCATGAAACCCTGGTTAGATATCATTCAGGTGATTCACTAGGATTCCCAATCTTTTTCCATTACATACTATGGCAACATCAGCATTAATCAGTCCACATTTATTGACTTCGTTTTCTTCTCTCCTAATTCAGTTCAGTTCTATTCAATTCAACAAGTATCTATTAAGGAGTAACTAGGCAAAGAAGATAGAAAAATTCATCAGCCTTTTGGCCGCCAACTCCTTCAATTTCAGTCTACCTGGCAGTTTTTGACCTTATGCAGAGATGGACATTACAGGGAAGTACCCCAGTTCAGTACTTTGTCATATGCTTCAGAGTAAGACGAAAAAGAAAAATGGAACAAGGAAACAGCTTAACACCTTTCATTCACTAATTACCAATCCTCCAGGCCAAGAGGCATCTCTAGATGTGGTGTAGCCCATCTCACTTGTTTTTATGCAATTATCCCTTCTATAAATTGCCATTCTTTGTACTTAAGTCTAATTTCATTTGTCACTCAAAAGGAGACACATCCCCAAATATCCCTTGATCAGCCCTTCTTAATGACTTCTCTGTTCCGCTCCATCAGTCCCAGCTCTTGTTTATAACTTCTCAATAGAGATCTTGATGACAATGTTTCCCACCGTCTGTTTCTGTGACTATCTGCCAGTGTCAGCACTCAACAAGCAGTGGTTCCTTGTCTCTCTTTCTCAGCTATCATTCAGGCCATCAGCCACCTTGCAAAAATGCAAGGAATTTCTTTGTCCCAATAATGTCCCTCAAACAGAGATTATAATTGGCCTCCCGTTCCTCACCATGACCATACCCTTCTTCCCTATGAGGATGTGGTGCTACTTTCCTCCAGGACCCCCAATTTTCAACTAAGTTACCTGGATGACCACTTGTAGAGTGTGGTAAAGATGCAATTCCTGTTGAGGTACAGATCACACTAATGGGGTCTGAGTTCTCGTCTAGCTTTCACATTCTGTGATCCTTCCTCCTTTCTCTGAGGCCTTCTGTGTTCCAGTTAGCCATTCTTATTCTCCTCATGAATAGTATTCTATCTCCCATTTCCATACTGCTGCACAAGCTGTCCTACCTGACTAGTCTACCTCACCTGCACCTCTTTTTTTTTTTTAAAGCAATCGGCGTTAAGTAACTTGCTCAAGGTTACACGGACTGGGTGTGGTGCTAAGCATCTGAGCCCGGATTTGATCCCCAGGTCATCCCGACTCTGGGGCCAGTGCTCTTACTTGCTGAGCCACCTGGCCGCCCCTGCCTGCACCTCTTAAAATCCTTCTCTCCCTTCAAAGCTCAGCTAAGGTATCCCTTCCCACAAGAGAACTTTACCAATTCCCTTGATTCTTCATTGCCCCCAAGACTCCAAATTACTTTGTATTCATTTTATTTAATTTTGTATTTACTCACCTTCCCCAGTGGAATGTAAACCCCTTGGAGAAGCTTCATTTTTGTCTTTGTATACTCAGTGCCTTGAACAATCCCTGGGACATAGTAGGTAACCAATAAATAACTGTTGGTGACCCTAAGCAAATGAATTCCAATCGCCTCCAAAATAAAATTTAAAAAGAAAAGAAAAGAAATGGTTGTTGGACTTGGATTTAAAAGCAGTCCTCAGGATCTGTTCCTTCCTTTTCCCACAGTTCTAAAACAGGTCAACAGCTCTTCTTGCTCAGGTTACTGAAAAGGAAAAAAGTTCTTGTCCAGTCTCTCTGCCTCCAGCCTCCCTGTTTCTAATCCTGTACTGCCCAAGAGTTCCCAACCAAATCCTGACAGAAGCACACAATTAACTTCCTCAAGCACTGTTCCAATCGCCTAGGTATCACAGTGGATGATGTTGGATTTAGTTCCTCCATGAGCAGAATTGTGTGACCTTGGACAAAACATTTGACCTCTCAGTTTCCTCATCTTCAAAACGAGGATGACAAGAGCACCTGCCCCCCAAAGTTGTTGCGAGTATCAAATTAGAGAGGATAGGTAAAGCATAATCCGATTTTTAAAATTATTATCAAAACCCTCCTAGCTTAAAAATCTCTAAGGGCCCTTGCTCCTCTCTGGTACCAAGCAAAGGTAGCATGGTCTGATGAAAAGAATGCGAGATTTGGGGTCACAGGATATAGGCTCTGGCATCTGTTACTGAATATTTGTAAGACTTTAGCCAAGTCACCAACTCTAAGGGCTTCATTTTCCTCATCCATAAAATGAAGGGCTTAGACTATGTGATCTCTCTGAGGTTTCTTCTAGCTCTAAACTGAATGGGTCCTGATCAAGAGTTTTCAGGCCCTTTAAAAAGATTCCTCTAAGGGGTGGCCAGGTGGCTCAGCGAGTAAGAGCACCGGCTCCCGTGTTGGGACGACCTGGAGATCGAATCCCGGGCTCAGACACTCAGCACCACACCCAGAAATAACTGGCCGTGTTACCTTGAGCAAGTTACTTAACCCCGATTGCTTAAAATAAAAAAAAAAAAAGATTCCTCTGTACCTAACAAATTTTTCATCTTCTCACTGCCTAGCCCCTTCTCTTGACTGGGGCAACAAGATTAAGAAACAAGGACAAGGGTGGCTAGATGGCGCAGTGAATAGAGCACTGACCCTGGAGTCAGGAGGACCTGAGTTCAAATCTGGCCTCAGACACTTAACACAAAATTAGCTGTGTGACCTTGGGCAAGTCACTTAACCCTAATTGCCCTACCTTCCCCCCCTCCAAAAAGCAAAAAACAAAAACAAAAACAAAACCCCCACACAAAAAAGAAACAAGGACAATGAAAGAAGCAGACTTTCCTTTCTCAAAACACTATGCCCACACATCTTTAAAAGCCTTGCTTTGGCTTGGCAGGTGGCACTTTGGGGGCATAGACTTTGACTGAAATATATGTATAACTCAATAAACACTTATTAAGCTCCTACTTCATTGTGTTGGAACAATAGGAGAAATACAAAGTTTAGTCAGGGGTGGGCAACAATTGTTGAAATCCTTCATAAAAGGATTTGTTCTGTAAAACTTGGATTCAGTCAAAAGGCCTCACCCAAGGACCTAGAAGTGCCACCACATGTGGCTTTGAGGTCACAGGTTCCCCATCCCTGTTAGATAAAACAATCCCTGCCCTCCTGGATCCTACAGTCTATTAAAAGGAAAAGATAGAATCACCAAAAACTTAAATAATAATAATAGCATATCACAATAAACCTGAGTTAACTACTACAAATGTTTTTATCATTATTATTTTATAGATGAAAAAAGTGAGGCTCAAGGAAGAGGTAGAGAAAATTTATCCAAAATAACTACAGAAGGTATAAAATATTGGAGAATTCGCTTACCAAGATACAAATGGGAACCATATGAATGCAACTACAAAGTACTCTTTACAGAAATAAAAACAGAGCTAAATAATTGAATAGATATTAATTTCTCATGGTTGGCCTGGCCAATATAATAAAAATGACAATACTACCAATAATTTACTTACTCAGTGCCATAATATCAAACTTGTGAGGGATTATGTTGTGGAGCTAGAAAAAACAACACTGAAATTCATCTGGAGGAACAAAAAGTCAAGAATTTCATTTAAATGTGAGGGGCCTACTAGCAGCACTAGATCTCAATCTCTACTACAAGCAATAATCATCGAAATTGTATTGTACTGGTTAAAAACTAGAATATTCAATTGGTAGATGGTGGATATGGACACAACATAGAGAAGCAAGCAGCATGATAAGTAGATGTTACTAGGGTAAGAGCTCACTATTCAACAAAGGCTTGGAAAACTGGAAAGCAGGCTTTCAGAAATTAGGTTCAGACAAATATCCTACACCAAGTACTAAGATAAGCCCCAAATGAATAAATGACTTAGATATCATATCATAAAAAAAAAAATAGAGGACCAGCAAAGGAAATACCTTTCACAATTATGGACTGGGGAAGGATTTGTCTTCTTACCAACTCAACTAGCCAACCCCAGTGTTGTAGCTATGACCTTCTCTAAGTCCATCCAGGTTCCCCCATTCTCTATGCCACATTCACAGCTACTGAAGACTGAGAAAACAAAGCTCTTGCTACCAAAGTCCTTGGCACTGTCAAATGGTTCAGCATCAGAAAATGATAGCATTTTATGGGTGGAAATAACATTAAAGAGACATTACCATCTTTTTACCAGTGCACTCCAACCAAGAAATAGAGACAATCATAGAAAATAAAACAGGCAGTTATGATTACATGAAATTGAAAAAGTCTTGTACAAAATCAAAGCATTTAAAATTAGAAGGGAAACAAGTAACGGGGGCGGGGGGGGGAGAGGAATCTTTGTAGCAAGTTTCTCTGATAAAGGAATAATATCCAAGAGATGTAAGGGACTGATTGAAATATATGAGAAGAACTATAAATAGTCAAAGGGGATGACCAGAAAATTCAGTTTTATCTTGTGTCACCCTTAGAGGTAGAGGCCGGTCCAGGAACCCATGTGGATTCCCAAGAGATCATGGAACCACAGTGGGATGTTCCTGAATGGTTGAAAAGAGAGATAAGAATTGCAAAGGCAGAATTTATGACCTTTACTGCAGAAATAATTGGAAGAATAGGAAAATTTGGATCCATGATAGCAAGTCTCAGCAAGGAAACAAAAAAGAGAGTAACTGACTGGGAATGCAAAGACACAGAAGCAAATGACAATCTGGAATGGGAAAAACAAACAGCAATAACATTAAAAGAAAACATGATCTTCGTATAAATAAAGATTGAATTAAGCAAAATTATTTAATTCACTGACCTCACAGATGCATAAGGTAAGAGTTTTAAGCCTTTTTCTATTCAACCAAGTTGTACCCTCCAGCCTCATCCAACCTCCCATTACCTGGAGAGCTCTCCTCATGACCAAATTAACTTCTGTAAAATCTACATAGCCATGAATTTGTGGCCAGTCTTACTTCAGGGTGGTAAATCTGTAGCATGGCAAAAAAGGGCCAGTATGAGCTGAATTAGATGACCTTTAAGGTGCCTTCCAAATCTCAGGTTTTATGATTCTATGATTTGAAGCCTCTGGGACTGATCAGTTGTTGGAATCACAAAATAAGAGGGTTGTTGTGGCCTGGAGGATTCAGAAAACCCAGATTTATTGCCACTAGGTTATCTTACTCTAGGGCAAGGGTTCCTGACCCTTTCTGGCAATCTGGTGAAATCTATGGAACCCTTCTCAGAATAACATTTTTAAATACATAAAATAAAATACATAGACTCCCAAGGGAAAGTTATGTATTTATACAAGGGAAATTATAAGATTAATGAAAGTGAAGACATTTTTCCCATTCAAATTCATAGACACCCCACCTGCCAAAAGCTATCCATAGAATCCTTGGAGGTCCATATACTCTAAATTAAGAGCCCCTGATCTAGAGCACTCAAAGAAGAAGGTATCCCTGCTGGACCAGGCCCAGGTTATCTGATGTTCAGAATTGGAGGCCTTAAATCCACACACATGTCATCCCAGCAATAGTCACCACCACCCTTCATGGTCCAAATTTCCTAGACTACAAGGTTCTATGAAAACTTGGTTAGGATGAGGAACTCCTTCAGAAGCACAGTCTTCTTACCAACTCAACTAGCCATCCCCAGTATTGTAGCTATGACCTTCTCTAAGTCCATCCAGGTTCCCCCATACCCTTCTCTGCGTTCTCTATGCCACATTCACAGCTACTGAAGGCTGAGAAAAGAAAGCTCTTGCTACCAAAGTCCTTGGCACTGTCAAATGGTTCAACATCAGAGAATGATAGCATTTCATGGGTGGAAATAACATTAAAGAGACATTACCATCTTTTTACCAGTGCACTCCAACCATGAAACTTTTCCATCTGACTTGCAGCTAAAACCTCCTGTCTGTATTCTCTCCCCTCATTAGAGTGTGAACTCCTTGAGAACTAGGCTGCCCTCCTTTTCTATCTACATCCCCAAAAGCTTAGCTCAGGGTAACACACAGTAAGCTTTTAATAAATGCCTTATTCATTTCTTCAACATTCAGGCAGATGGCTCTTTCATTATGCATTTAAAGGGTTCTTTTTCATTGTTTTGGATACTTAAAAATGGTTTTTAAGTATCTAAATTCTATTTAAGCATTTGACCCTTGGGCATGTGTCTATCTTAATGTGCCTGTGTTATATTAAAAGTTCTTCAAGGAAGGTATTCATTTACAAAATACTTTAACATTTTGTTTTCCAAGTATGGTGTTTATTACAATCCAGTGAAGGAGAGAGTGTTAGTATTATTATGGCCATCTTATAGATGAAGCAATTCAGCCATGGAGAAATAAAATGACCTGTTTGGTGTAACACAGCAAGTATCAGAGCTAGAATTCAAATCCCTGATTTCAATCTCCTGATTTCAAGATCAGTGGTCTTTCTACTATATAATACTGGCTTGAAGTGACTTAAGACTGTGTGCCCCTTCATAACCTAGTGCCCCTACCCCTCCAGTCCTTTTACACCTAATTCCCTACCATGCACTCTTCAATTCCGTGACACTGGCCTTGGGACTCTTAAACAAACAAGACACATCATCTCTTTGCTCCTGGAATTTTCTGTGGCTGTCCCCCAGGCCTGGAATGCTCTCCCTCCTTATCTCTACCTTCTGGCTTTTCTGGCTTCCTTCAAGTCTCAGTTAAAAGCTCATCTTCTTTTTTTCCATTTTTTTGGAGGGAGGAAGGCAAGGCAATTGGGGTTAAGTGACTTGCCCAAGGTCACACAGTGTGTCAAGTGTCTGAAGCTGGATTTGAACTCAGGTCCTCCTGACTCCAGAGCCAGTGCTGTATTCACCATACCAGCTAGCTGCCCCTAAACGTTCATTGTCTAAAGGGAGGTTTTCCCAGCTCCTCTGAATTCCAGAGTCTTCTTACTGTTAATTATTTCCTATTTATGCTGCACATGCTTATTTGTGCATTCTTGTTTGCTGGTTGTCTCCTTCACTAGATTGTAAGTTCTTCAAGGGCAGGGACTGTCTTCTGCCTCTTTCTGTATCCTCAGTGCCAGGCACATAGTATACATTTAATAAAGGTTTATTTACTGTCTCCTGCTTTCAATCCTGTTCCACCACAGAATCAAATATAAGACTGTACACCCACTGAGTATTCAGGAAAGATTGTTGGCTGATTAAGAGCAAAGTAAGCTCCTTGTGGCATTCAGAACCACGCATTAGAACCCAAGTACTTCAAGTTAAATATGTGTTGTTAGTAGGTGGGAGTAGTAGCAGATCATATTTCAGAAGAGCTTTCAGGTTACCAAGTACTTTCATACATATTGCCTCATTTGATCCTCACAGTAATCCTGTGAGATAGATAGTATAAGTATTATTATCCCCATTTTACAGATGATATCACTGAGACTTAAATTTCATGCAACATCACATACATGGTCAGGGGCAGAAGTGGGACTTAAATCCATGATTTTTGCCTCCAAATCTACTACTTTTTCTTTACTCTTCTTTTTTTTCTCAAAGTATTCTTCCCATTACACCATACTTAAATAAGTATTTCTTTAGTTAAACTCAAGGCAAGGTTCTAAGAGTGACTTGGGAAAATTCCATCCTGGATATTTGATACTAGATTCTTATCTCACCAAGCCTCCTCTGGCACTCAAGTATCTAATGAGCTAAAGCTAAGAGAGTTGTATTTATTATAAATTGTTGGAGAAGTCCTGCATCAGCTGGATATGGCACTTAGAATATGAAATGTTAAACAAAGAACTCAGTAGTTGGGAAGATGTCTCCATGGGCGCCAAGAAGTTACTCAGAGGCATCTAGGGTTTCATTTATTCGGTTCAGTTATTAGAACTCGTTGCTGATAAGACAAATGTCATATTTTAAAGGTTACTGTCCCCAAAAGGTTACTGAAAATTAAAAAAAGAAAACTCTTGTGATTCAACTGCAAAGTACCTCAGAGGCCTTCTAGATTAACCTGCACCTGAGCAAAAATCTTTTCTATAACACCCCCAACAAGTGGTCAATCAAACTTTGCATGAAGACCTACAGCAATGGAAACCATTCCACTTTTGGACAGTTTCTAAACTTCACAAAAAAGTTTCTTCCTAGTTTCACCCTCTTGGACAATACAGAAGAAATGTGATCCCTCTTCTGTGGGACAGCCCTTCAAATCTTTGAAGATTTTCAATAAATATTTATTAAGTGACTACTAGGGGCAGCTAGGTGATGCTATGGATAGAGGGCTTAGAATAAGGAAGACTCATCTTAATGAGTTCAGATCTGACCTCAGACACTTCCTAGCTGTATGACCCTGGTCAAGTCACTTAACCCTATTTGCCTCAGTTTCCTCATCTGTTAAAATGAGCTGGAGAAGGAAATGGCCAACCACTCTAGTATCTTTCCAAGAACCCCAAGTGGGGTTCACAAAGAATTGGACATGATTGAAACAACTCAACAACAACTGTGCTACTATGTATGGGAAGCTAGATGGCAAAGTGGAAAGAGCACCTGGCCTGGAGGTAAGAAGACTCATCTTCCTAAGTCCAAATCTGGCCTCAGATACTTACTAACTGTGTGACCCTGGGCAAGTCACTTAACCCTGTTTGCCTCATTTCCTCGTGTGTAAGATGAATTGGAGAAGGAAATAGTAAACCCCTACAGTGTCTTTGCCAAGATAATAAGCCCAAATGGGATCACAGAAAGTTGGACACAACTGGAAAATAACTGAACAAGTGCCTGATATTTGCTAGTCCCTATTCTAAGTGCAAAGAATACAAAAATGAAAAAGAAAGAGAGCTTACCCTCAAGGAATTTGCAATCTTAAGGGAGAAGGGGGAGGGATATACTTGGTACAGAAGTTCAAGGGAGTATAGCTAGGTGGGCATTGAAGACAGGAGTGCCCCACCTTAAACAGAAGCTTTGGAAGGAGCTCTTTGTCCCTGCCCTCCAATCAGGGCTACCTGATGTGTTGAGGACCGAGGCTGAGGCAATCTTGCAAGATAAGATGCTTCTCAATCAGATTCTTGGAGAAATGATGCAAAAGTCCAAGTGAATGTAGCCTGGTGGGAAATGAAGAGTGGGCTGACCTGGGTACCCTCTTTAAATGGAGACTGTGAGAAGAGCTCTTCCCTCCTTCCTCCAATCAGAATGACAGAGAATACTGAAGCTACTGGTGCCCTTCAATCAGAGGGGAAGAGAGTCCTGAGGGTACATGAATACCAAGACTGATGTAGACTTGCAGAATGCAGACAGCCGCCATGCACCTCTTCAGCCTCTTATCCTCAAACCCTTTAACTCACCTTCAGTTGGCATGATCTCAAAGTTCTTCCCCAGCTTGTAGAACAGAACACAGCCCTCCCAGTGTGGACTGGGCAGGGCAGAATTCTATTCTACAACCATGGGTTGCTTCCTTAATCCCTCTCAAATGTGTGCCACTACTCAAAGGACAAATTTATTCCTCCTACTGGAGATGATTAATTACAGTTTGTACCAGAACTCAACCCATATATCAGTCTTAAATCAGAATAAAACCAGATCATCAAATTATCTTCTGAACTGATCCTGACTAAAGATATTTCACTTTTGCAAGAATATGGAAAATACACTTCATCCTTACAATTATCAATAACATTCTTGCTTGATACAGAAAGGTCAAAAGACACATCCTTGAGGGGTATAGTCTAGCTGTGGACACACCTAAGACTCATGAAAATTGGGAAAAATCCTCTTGAACTTCACCCCTTTATACTATAAAGCCATCATGCTCAGTTCCATGTACAAAGATTCCTGCAATACAAGAAGGGGAAGCAGCAAGGGTTATGTCATATTTAATTTATTATCCCCTCACTACTTGGCATAGTGTGTTTTGCACATAGTGAATACTCAGGAAATATTTACTAGATTGACTGGAGCTCCCATTGACCCTAGAAGGATTTTGTGGCCTAGTCAGGTAATCTTACTTAGAGGAAAGAATGGATGTATATATTCTCCTCTCTCACCTGCACAGAAATGATTTCAATAATCAGCATAGAACTTAATGCATCAATTCATTAAATTTCAGAGCTGGTAGAGACATCAGCTGCCATTTAACCCAACTATACCATACAAAGAATCCCTTCTGATGGAACACTACTGTGCTGTAAGAAATGATGAGCTGGTTGATTTTAGAAAAGCATGGAAAGATTTGCATGAAATAATGCAGAGTGAAATGAGAAGAACCAAGAGACACTGTATATACTAACAGCAATATTGTTCGAAGAACAATTGCAAATGACCAAGTTATTCTGAGTATTGTAAATATTCAAATCAACTACAAAGGACCCAAGAAGGAAGATTCTATCCACCTCCAGAGAAAGAACTGATAAATAGAAGTATGCATTGTGTAGTTTTACACTATGTAGTTTTACACTTTTTATATATTTGTGTCAAATGGTGACCTTCTCTAGTGCGGGGTAGGTAGGGAGAGATGGAGACAGTTCAGAACTTTAAAAAAATTAAAATTTTAAAATAAAATTTTATTTTATTTTTGCTTTTTGGAGGGCAATTGGAGTTAAGTGACTTGCCCAAGGTCACACAGCTAGTTTTTGTGTTAAGTGTCTGAGGTCGGATTTGAACTCAGGTCCTCCTGACTCCAGGGCCGGTGCTCTATTCACTGTGCCACCTAGCCTCCCCAAAATAAAATTTTAAAAAAGGAATTTTTTATACAATTTACCTAAGAGGTCACTCAGCCTCAGCCTTTGCTTGAAGGCTTCCAGTGAAACAGAGTACCTCTGCCTCCTGAGGCAAGCCCATTCCATTTGGTACAGCTCAAATTGTTAGTAAGATCTTTCTGATATTACACCCAAATCTGCTTCTTTGCAACTTCCATCCATTCTCCTAGTTCTACTGGCCCCCTGGGAATACACAGAACAAATCTAATCTCTCTTAAACATGGCAGCACTTTAATATTTAAAACCAGTCATCACATCCCCTGAGTTCTTTTCTCTAGGTAAACATATTCAGTTCTGTCAAACCACTCCCCTCATGGCATGAGCTCAAGACCCTTCCATCTTTTCTGTTCTCCTCTGGATGGTCTCCAGATTACAAATGGCCCCCCTGAAATGAGACGTGCACATCTGAACACAATATTCCAGATGTGGTCAATAATCTAGGCCATCACCTCCTCCTTCTTGGAAGCTTTACATGTTTTAATGCAGCCCAAAATTGAATTTGCTTTTTGTGATTGTCATATCACACTATTCACTCATATTTGGCTTGCAGTCCACTTATTCTCCCAGATCTTTTTCATACCAATTTACATCTAAACATGCCTCTCCAATCTTTTAGGAGTGCTCTGAAAACCTTAATATTCAAAAGGATCTATCATCTCCATTTGAAAGTTCCTCCTATGAGGCTAATCACAAGCCATCTATACCTGTCATCCTGTGCAACTCTTGTCCATGTTGTCCCATACATTTGACTGGGCAGGTCCACCCAATATGTTTGAGACCCTCCTTGCTTCCTCCTGACATCCTGAGAGCACCAGTCCCTCACTTTTGTCATTGGACCAGCTCACTTTCTCTTTCTGTCATACAATCTCTTGATGGACATCTTTTACACTTCATCACAAGGTCAAATAAAAATTCCACTATCTGATGTTCAAAGCCCTTCATAACCTAACTGCCCCACTTCACCTCCTTTCCAGTCTTCTTAGACTTTATACCCTCCCACATACTCTTCATTCCAGTAACATGGGACTCTTTCTTTCATGAACAAGAAACTCCATTTCTCAGGTCTGGGTATTATCTCTGCTTGTCTCCCACACCTAGAATGTTCTCCCTCCTCTCTCTTCCTTCTGGCTTCCCTCGCTTTCTTCAAGTTCCAACTAAAATCCCACCCTTCACAGGAAGCCTTTTCCTATCATGGAAGCAGCTAGGTGACACAATGGATGTCAAGAAAACCTGAGTTCAAATCCAGCCTCAGACTGTGTGATCCTGGGTTAACCACTTAACCTCTGTTTGCCTCCATTTCCTCAATTTTGAAATGGAAATAATAATAATAATAATAGCACCTACCTCACAGGATTTCTGTGAGAATCATATGAGATATTTGTAAAATACTTAGCATAGTGACTGGCACATAGGAGACACTATATAATCCCTCTTAATTCAAATGTCTTCCTTTCAGAATTTCCTCCTTGTCACATGTGTAGTTTGTACATATTTGTTTGTTTGTTGTCTCTTCCATTAGATTGTGATTCCTTGAGTGCAAGGATTTTCTTTCACCTTTCTTTGTATACTTAGCACAGAGCCTGGCACATAGGAGATGCTTAATAAATGGCTAGTAACTATTTAATTCTAACTCCAACTTATTGTCCGTCTGTAACATCTATCCCAAATATACGTATAGCTCGACAAACTCTATAGGCTGTCTGATCCTGAGTAAGTCCCTTAACCCTGTTTGCCTCAGTTTCCTCAACTGTAAAATTAGGTGAAGAAGGAAATGACAAGTCACTCCAGTATCTTGGCCGAGAAAATACCCAAAGGGGGCCACAAAGAATCAGACATGACTGAAAGCAACTGAACAACAATGTAGGTTGTCTATCCCAATGCACATTGTAAGCCGTTCGATTGGAATTCTTCATCCACATGGATTTGCTGTGTGTGTCAGATCAGATTCTTTTAGGTAGTCAGAGACCTGCACCAGGAGATTCTGCAACATTCCAGGGCATGATATAAGTAATAATCTCCTCCACAAATAGGAGCATCTGGGGGCCCTTACCATCTAGAGGGACTCCCCTTCAACTTGGTCTGAAGTTCACAGTGGCAAACATCTTTGGCAAGGCATTCATGTCATCTTCACATAAAGCAAGGACAACATCCTCAAGGAATGGTTTTATAGGGAACAAATAGACTCTCAAGAGGGTTATTCAACAATATACCACATCCTCTAATGCTTCACAACTGAGTGAAAGATATAGAGAATGCAAGATCCTACTGGGCTTATATTCTGTGACTATGAAAAACCATTTGATTTGGGAAGCAAAACTCCACCTTAAAAGAGACTCTTTTCCAATATAGTATCTCCCACCAATACATCAAAATCATTCAAAATTCCATGAAGACATAATACAGAAATACTACTCTTCATGATTATAAACATCAGGCAAGGTGTAAATGCATGCTTGCAAACCTTTTGTCATTCAGTCATGTTGGTCATGTCTAACTCTTTATGACTCAATTTGGGGTTTTGTTGGCAAAGATACTGGAATGGTTTGCCATTACCTTCCCCATCTCATTTTACAGATGAGGAAACTGAGGCAAACAGGGTTAAGTAGCTTGTCCAGGGTCACATAGCTAGTGTCTGAGGTCGTTTGAACTCAGATCCTCCTGACTCCAGGCCTGGCGTTCTATCTACTGCACCATCTATATACTCCCTTGCAAACTTTAAAATGCTGTATAAATGTCATCAATGATAATTTGGGGGCTTTAAAAAATCCTGGTTGCCTTTTTCTGGATGCTCTATTGTTTTTGTTTGAATATCTGAAGGGGTAGAATTTGGCCTGTGATTTCATTGATATAGCAAACTCTCAATGAGGAAATTACCTCTATGGACATAGATCGGTTCCTGTCCCTTAATTTAGTATTAGAAAGTTGCCAGGGGTAGTAAAGAAGGCAAGTGACAAGTCAAATGCTCGTGCACATCAGGGACAGGTCTCCAAAACCCAGGATTCCTGAGATCAGCTTTCTGCCCATTGCACTCAGCTGCCTCTCTACTGTCTAATTTATTAATATCAAAGTACAAAAATGATGAAAAAAGATCATTTCAGAGAAACCTAGGAAGACTCATAGGAGCTGATTTAGAGTAAAATGAGCAGAACCAGAGGCAGGTTATATAGGGCTTTGAAAACAGAGGGTTACATAATAATCAACATTGTTATTCTATAAAATATTGAAAAAAAATGAAAAAGACTCAAGAATTCTAATCAATGCAATGATCGACTATAATCCCAGAGGTCTGAGGATAAAGCATGCCACCCATCTCTTGACAGAGAGGTAATGAACTGACTATTAGCCACACATTTTTGGACATGGACAATATGGTAAGTTGTTTTGCTTGATTGTGCATATTTGTTAAAAGGGTTTTTCTTTCCTTTTTTTCAGTATTGGGACAGTTGGGAGGGAGAAAAATACATAAATATCTAACAATTGAAAATGAATAAAGTTTAATTTTTTTAAATGAACTTACATCTGTAAGGGACTCTAGAGGGTATCTAGAATTCATTTTAGAGATGAGGAAACTGAGACCCTGTGAGATGAAATGATTCACTCAAGGTCACACAAGTAGTAATAGAGGACACCATGAGCCTCTTTATGACCCTTCATAAACATTCATTAAATTGTATTAAGTGGAATTGAGGTGAATTACCTGAATTTCTCTCCCTTAGGGGAATTTATCAGAGTTCTGTTCCTTTACTCTTCTTCCTCTCTCTTCCCGTTTAGCTTCAGTCTTTAGAGAAGAGGATCTAGAACTTCCTGCCACAGATATGTCATCTAAGCTCGTAAATTCAATTACTCTCAGAACTCAAGGGGCAGCCAACAAGTAACCTAGCGGTAGCTGGGGAGAAGGGTACTAGAAGTCCAGTCAAATCAACAAGCTTCTAGCAAGCTCCTACTATGTGCAAAGCATCATGCCAAGTATGAAGGGTACAAATACAGACAAAAATGGCGGATAAGGGCAGCAAAGACAACATGCCAATAGTTGTGTACAATCAGGATATATTCTGGCTAAGATGGAGATCGTCTCAAAGGGAAGGCAGGCCTAGAAAAGTTTTCTTGAAGAAGGTGAGATTCAAACTGAGACTGGAAGGAAGCCAGGGAAGCCAGAAGAATGAGATGAGGAGGAGAGAGAGAATTCCAGGCATGGGGGAACAGCTTGTGAAAATCTAATGAAAATGCAGAGTCAGAAGATAGAGCGTCCTGTGGGAGGAATAGCAAAGAGACCAGAGAGCTAGATCATAGAGAACATGGAGAAGAGTGAAGGATAAGAAAGGTAGGAAAGAGACTTTAAAAACAGAGGGTTACATATTTAATCCTGGAGGTAATAGGGAGCCATTGAAGGTTATTAAATGGGGGAGTAACAAAGCTGTGCTTTGGGGAGATCACTTTGGTAGCTGAAGGGAGGATGAGGTGCAGTCTGAAATCTGAGCAAGTGATTTTCACAGTCTCTCCTTGAGAGATGTTCATAAGGAAGAGGGAAGAAGACATAGTGAGTGGGAAGGGGTGTGGAAGTCACCATGGTTCCCACCAAGAGATGAAAAGATATTGGGGGACAAAAGAGGAGTGAACAAGAGATAGAAGCAGGGGGAATGAAGTCCCTGAGTTGGCGTTTTAAAGTTTGCGTTTTGAGACAATTAGAGACTGAATTATTAAAGAGGAGAAAGGGAAGAGGCTGTTTTTAAGAAAGCATGAGTAAGCAGGGACAATTTCACAGCGGTAAGCAGGATCGAAGGCAATCAATCCAGCCCCCATCTCAGTCCTGCCATAATGGCCGTAAATACTTATTCCACTTAATTGTTGATGTGTGTAGCTGCGTCCCTGGGCCCCCAGCCAACCATGTACTTAACACAGATGGTCGATGCGTAACACAGCCCCAAACGGGACTAGTGAGAGATGTGGGACTTTAGCACCCCCCAAAACCCTCCACCTGCCAGTTCTGTGCCCTTTCTACCCCCTAACCCAAGCAGCCTCACTGATGGTCATAAGACTTTGTGGGCCTCTCTGTACCAGGTCTGAATTAGCACTGGGCACAGAGAATTACCCATCTCTTTATTGAGTTGTATTGGCTGGATGGGAATCTATTGGCTTGAGGGGAGAAATATCTGGCTGATTCCTCCAGGTACTCCTAGACTCCAGAATCCTATGGATAGACATTCATGTGGAGACAGGAGTGAAGGGAGGGTTCTGATTCTATTCATCACTAACCTTTGGCTTCCTTAGTTACAATGTGGTGTTAGACCAACTCCCTGGAGACCACCAAGGCTATAAACATCATGGATAAGAAGCACTGAGTAGGGCAGGAAAATGTTTCTGTGAGGGAGGGCCCATCTCTGAACCCTAAACCATTGGGAGAAGCCAATAATGAGCACCTCCAAACCATTCAGTCTTAGTTCATCTGCTCTGCCCACTGAAGACTGGATAGCAAATTTGTCCCTAGTCTAGGTGCCCACGTGCACACGTCTGAAGGCAGCATGTAGTACCATCTCAGCTTCCAAAAGCAAAAGCACCTAAAATAGATAAGAGTCTGGGCTTCTGTTTAATCAGCTATGGTGGCAGTCCAGAAACTCTGCCCTGGCCACAGTCTGTGATGCTTCATGCTTCCTGAAGGTAGTGACCACTGCTGGACATGCCAAGCTGACAGGCAGGCCTTCAAGAACTCTGAGAAGTCAGTCACTGTACCCAGGAACAGCACAAGCAGCTGGCTCACAGTTTGGGGCTTTCACTGCAAGGAAGAGCCCTTGTCTTTTCTTATCACATACACATTTACCAAAAGAACAGCTTCTCTAGACTCAATTTTCTTTTTAAAACACACACACACACACACACACAAAACCAAGCCTCCCATGGCTTTTGGTCTACCCACTGACTAACCTCAAATGCAGTCCTAGTGAAATCAGTACTGAAAATAGCCCTGTCATAGCTACCTCACGGACAGAGCACCTGGCCCCAGTGCAGACCAGCCATGATCTCACTCAGCCACATTATACTCTGGGGAGGCAGAGAGGAAATGGGGAAGGTAGGAGGGAGGAGGCAGGAGAGTGAGGTGAAGAGGAAGGGATGCTTCTCCCCATTCTATGCAAGGAGAAAACTACTGAAGCTCAGAGGAAGCTTGACCTCTCCCCCTAACAATGGCTAAGTGAGGGGTCACCAGCCTAGCCAGAACATTTGTCAGAGGATTTGTCCCTGGATCACTGTGAGTATAGCTCCAGACACGGTAGGATCCACTTGGACAACAACTGAGACCCAGGCTTCATTTTACCCAATGGACTCCATTTGCCCAGGATCCCAGTGTATTCCACAGTGCTTAGAACTAGGTGAGGTGGGCAGTGAAGGTGATCTACAGTCAGTGTTCCTGCAAAGGGAAAGAGACTGCCAATAGTTATCAATTTCCTGTTATGTTAAAACTCTAGATCAACTGAATTATTATTAGTATTATGTGCAAAGTAGTATATTGGACACCCGAGGGAGGGAGAAGGAGGAGGAGGAGGAAGAAGAAGAAGTAGAGGAAGAGGAGGAGGAGGAGTGAGAGGAAGAAGAGGAGGAGGAGGAGGAGGAGGAAACTTAGCTAACAAGACACAGAAGTACAAGTCCAGCCCCCAATCACAACACAGAAATCTCCAATTAAGATGATGTAATGTTAATGGGATATAAGATCTTCCCTGTCCATTAACAGACCTCAGGTAGAGGCCATTAAGGGAAGCTTACTTAGGGGAGGCTTGCTTGTAGGAAGGCTTTCACACCTTTTGCTAATTTCTAATGAGGCACTGAGTCATGAGGGTCGTGATGCCTTCTGACTCAGAGAAGTGTATATATACTCTGAGTCAGTATTTGGCTTTGGGGGATCACTTATGAGAAGGATCTTGTGATTCCCTGATCGAGATTGTGAGCGGTCTTATGTTCAGAGCTCCAGACTTCTCAGATGTAAAGATTCTCTGGGTCCCGGGATATATGTAAAGTGTATAGTTGATTCAGGCAGTCAGGGCCCTGTCTGTTGGTCTTTATTTCTCTGCTTGTATTTTCACTATTTGTGTTTTCTCTGAAGTTCAGGATGCTGATTTTTCCTCTGAACTAATGAATGTAATTAAAAAAGATTGTTGACCCTTTGAACAGCTGTCTTTCCTAGTAAAGCAGATCTAAGAACCTGTGCTAACAGCCATCCTGAGTATGCCAGTAGGGTTGCCTCTACAGATGCACCCACAGAATTGGGGTAATAGATCAGAGACCAGGCAGCTAAGCACAGTAGGTGGAGGATTCCCAGAATTAGGAAGACCTGAGCCTCAGACAAATACTAGCTGTATGACCCTGGGTGAGGCACTTAAATGTTTGCCTCAGTTTCTTCATATGTACAATGGGGATAATAATAGCATCTACTCCCCAGGATTGTTATGAGGATAAAATGAAGCAAATTTGTAAAGGGCTTTGGAAACCTGAAAGTGCTATAAAAATGATGATGATGGTGGTGATGGTGGTGGCAGTGATGATGATGATGATGATGATTTAAGGTCAGCCTGTGAAAAGGATGTGAATGAGGATCCACATAGAATATATGAGTTTAGGCATTTGCAGAATGGCTGGTAAGTGTGTGGGATGATGAGATGCCTTCCAAGCCTCATCAAGGGACTAGGATGTCTCCCAAGTCTCATTAAGGAGACTAAAATGTAACCAAAGTAAGAACAGCCGTGATCTAATTAACGGCAACTTGTTGGAGGCAATGTTGTCATAATAGGAGGTGGGGGAGGATGAATTGTCTGAAGTCTAGAGAGAAGAGAGCCAGAGAAAAATGACTTTGTGGGATTCCAGTGCTATGCAGATTTTTGTGTTTTCCTGACATGAAGCCTAAAGTTGTCTCTTTATAACTTCCACTCATTCCTCTTGGTTCTGCTCTTTGGGACCAAAAAGAACAAAGCTAATTTTTCATCCATATGACAGCCCACCCATACCTGCAGACAGCTAGCATACTCTCCTTCAGTCTTCTCCAAACTACACATCCACAATTCCTTCACCTAGTCCTCATATGTACAGCATGGGCTTGAGGCCCTTCCCCATCCTGGCTGCATTCCTCTGGATGACCTCCACCTTGTCAATGCCCTCCTAAACTCTGGCATCCAGGATTGAGCACAATACTGAAGATGGGATTTGATCAGGACAGAAGACAGGGAAACTGTCCTCACCTTCTTATCCCTGAAAGCTAAGCCTCCACACCGTTCAGCCTAACACCACCTTAGGAGGGTTTTTTTGAAGGCTGTGTTACACTGATGACTCACATTAAGCTTGCAGGCCTCTAAAATCCCCATATCTTCTTCAGACAAACCTTCTACTTGTGAAGTAGATTCTTGGAACCCAAGTAAAAGACTTTACATTTCTCTCAATTCATTTTCAACTTATATTCAGTCCAAAGTTATAGCCAAAATCTTTTTGTATCTTGAATGTCATCTGATATGTTTGCTATCCCTCCCACTATTTACTCCCAGTAAAACAATCTCAGCATATGGACTGAACCAGGTTGAGGTTAACTGACAGGCCTCAAACCTGTTGGTGAGTTGAAGGATGTTTCCTCCAAACATGTGAAGACTTCCCCCAGTGGAATCGGTGAGTGAGAACAATTTGTTCCAATATCCATGAAGGCGGATTGAAGCAGATACCATGGGGTGATGAGAGCTTGGCCAGACATAGAAGACTCAAAGGTCATCCACTGTATCCTGGGCCATCACCAGTCATCCTAACTTTTGTCTTGCCACTGAACCTCAAGGATTCCAGAAAGAGAAAGTGAGGCTGACAATTTTCACCATTCTGCCTTAGTTAAATCCAATTTACCAGCAAGTTAAGACATCATTGGTCTTCTTCAAAACAAAGGAGGAACAGCAACATCTTCCCAATGGACCCCTACCATTGAATTGCCCATATTCCAGCTCCAAGTTCACCAAGCTACCTCCCAATCTCTAATCTGGCCTCCGTAATGGACCTACCCATCAGAAGGGAATGTCTATGAAGACAAGATCCAATACAGTTATCCTTATAGATCCATCTCCCTCTGTAAATTAATAAATTGGTATTCTATTTGTCAGTGAGTCTCTTTTAAATATAGTGATTCAGTCCTCCAGAGTGTGATCGTCCTGGTGGAGCTAATAGCTTTGAGCCCTCTTGAACTTGCAGAGTTTAAGGACAAGCCCCTAAACCCCACATGGTAACCCTACTGACGGCCCACCAATTTCTCTCTCTCTCTCTCTCTCTCTCTCTCTCTCTCTCTCTCTCTCTCTCTCTCTCTCTCTCTCTCTCTCTCTCTCTCTCTCTCTCTCTCTCTCTCTCTCTCTCTCTGTCTCTCTCTCTCTCTCTGTCTCCCTCTCTCATCTAGTTCAATGCCATCCATTTCATAGTTAAAGAAACTGAGGCCAAGAGAATTTAAATGACCTTCCCAAGGTAGAACAGGTAGAAGATGATAGACTCCAAATCCAGGATATTTCCTCAATATCATCTCTCCCTGCTAGATTGGATTATAATGCAGGTAAGAGGCTCTTGTGATTGGGATTGAGTGGCAGAGGGGGGTTAGAGGAAAAGAAAGAACAGATGCCAGAATTGGTCCGGCAGCTACAATGGCAACAATAGGAGATGGGGCAGGGAATTAGGGATCAGGGCAGCAAATCTCTGAATCTAAACCGTTTCCAGGATCCTCAAGGTTAAGGAGATAAAGGAACCTGGAGTTCAATGAATGAGAAGTTTAGAAATGAGGAAAAGAGAAAGCCTTGGCCAAAGGCAAAAGGCCCCTACTTTGGTTGTGAAAAGAGGAGCTGAAATCCTGGGAAAGTGATTGAAAGTGTGAAATTCGCACAAGTCTAAAACATTCAGAGGAGAAAGGAAGACCCCTTTCTTTTATTTCTTCTCACCTCTCAAGCTCAGCTCAATTCTCATTCCTGTTTAGGTGCTGTGATGGGACGGGTATCTACCAGAGCTTCCCAACTCCCTGCCTCCTACTTTGATTAGGAAAAAGTGATTGAGCTGGGACTTGATATGGGGAGATGGGGGTGTGGATCAAGGCTTAACTTGTGCCTCTATACACAGATGCCTGGCAGCCTCTGGCTTTGGATTCTGAATTTGGATTCTGGCCTCTGGATTTGGCTTCCTAGTCATGTAAGGGCATAAAAAATCCTATTCATATGGGATGAGGGTCCCTCAAAGCTTAGTGGATGTCTGAAGACCATAAGAGACACCATACCCTGACCTACCAGCCACATATGTTTCCATATGAAGATAAGGAAAGTCACATCCACAGAACCCTGCTGAATATTCTTGATAAATTAAGTCTCTGAGATCTTCTTTTATTAACTGTTCAATGACTTAGACGTACCCTATTTTGCCCCAACATTGAACTTGAACTAAGAGGGTAGACCTGCCCCTAACAAGTAATTAAGTGAGCTTGTATCATTGTGTTCTCAGGCCAGGAGGAATAATGTCTCCGTGTTCCTTACCATTTTCTTCCTGGGACAGAAGTTCATCTTGTTTAGTGAACTGTTTTGTGTCTTCCACAAAAGTCCCCCCAAAGTCATAGGGTCAAAGACTCCATTGACATTAAACCCGTATGGGAAGGAGAAGGTATAAAGGTCCAGACCCCTAACGTTTCTTACCAGACATACTGGGATTGCAACAAGAATCTCCAAATTGGTTGGAGATTGGTCAATCACAGTCTTTCTGGGTCTGAAACTGCAGGCCACATTTCTCCCCTTAGAGATCACTTAGCTCAGCTGTGCTCAGCTGCCAAAGCCCTGATTTCAGGAAATGGATCAGTAGATCTGAATTAAAAGCTGGAATAGAATCAGGTTTTAAAGACACACACACACACACACACACACACACACACACACGCCTATGGGGTAGGAAGCTTGAGGGGGTGCATATTTTGTGCACTTTGGGATGGCTCCATCACCATCCTTGGAACATCACTGGCTGTCACATGACCCAACTGTCTTGGGACTGAAGTATCTTTGGTGAGTGATTGCCAGCTACAGACAAAGTGACATAGGTACGTGGGGAGAAAGCCGGATGAGGTAGGAAGGGGGCAAGTTGCTTGGGATGGCAAGAATATGGGCATTTGCCAAGAAACCAGTCTTCACTGATCAGACACTACAGGTGGGAAAATTAGAGCTTCGAGGTGGCTGGGGGAGGGTCCTATGACCCAATCCATTCAGGCTTGAGACACTTTCAGGAGGAGGAAGAGCTAGGTTTCAGCCCCTTTCAGCCACACAGGTCTCCTCTACATAGCTTCTGGGCGTGCTCTGTAGAAAGTGACAGAGATGGGTGGCAGGAAGGACTTCAAGTTTCCCAAACTCCTTTGGAATCTTTTGCTTTGCCTGTAGCAGGGGAGGACCCATCACTTGAAAGCTCCAGTGATGAGAAGCCAGAGTGAGCAATGTGAATTCTGCCTTGAACGGAACAACGGGACAAGGGACATAAAGTCACATTGTTCTTCCACATAGGACCAGGGTTACAAAGGTGGGGGAAAGGAAGAAGGAACCATCGACTAAAGTCAAGAATCTCTCCACATGTGATCTCATCCTCATCCCTGGTCAGACCGGAACACAGAGCCTGCCCCAAACCTGGACTTCCCCTTGCCTCCATCCCACCCCAACCACTTTTGGCTCACCAGGGAAGGGGGAAAGGGTTGGGAAAGGAGAATATAAAGGAAGAGAGGCAGAGAAGGAGAAGATGAGGTAAAAATAACCCAAGAATCAAGGACAGGATACTTCTTACTGATGACCCAGGTAAAAGTATGGATGTCATGCTTATCATTTATAGATGAAACAAAACTGAAGAACGTAACTAACACAAAGAAAGAGCCATCAGGACAAAAAGAAAATCCTTGAGAGGTTAGGATATCGGGATGAATCTAATAGATGAAATTTAATAGGATTAAATACAATGTCTTATTCTTGGATTCAAAAACTCCATTTCCCAAGAATGAGGAGGAATGGCTAGATAATAGGTTGTCTGATAAAGATATGAGAGCTTTGGTGGAAATGCAAGCTCAGTGTGAGGGAACAGTGGGATATGGCAGCCAAAAAAACCTAATGTGATCTTGAACTACATTAAAAGAGAGATAAGGAGGTAATTGTTCCGGGAAGATTGTGTTCAGGGGTGGCTGGGTGGTGCAGTGAATAGAGCACCAGCCCTGGAGTCAGGAGGAACTGAGTTCAAATTCAGCCTCAGACACTTAACACTTACTAGCCATGTGACCTTGGGCAAATCACTTAACCCCAACTGCCCTCCAAAAAGCAAAAAAAAAAAAAAAGATTGGGTTCAGTTCTAGATCTAGATTTTATGAATGACATTGATAATCTGGACAGCACAGGGTGAAAGGCCTCTGCATTATGCCAATACAAGGAGTGACTGAAGGCATGGGGAATATTTAGCCTGAAAAAAAAAGGAAAAGAAACTTCAAAGAGAGAAATTTTAGCAAACTCCAAGTGTTTGAAGGTCTATCTTATGAAATAGGGGTCACATTTTTTTTCATTTTGGTCTTAAGATCAATGGTTCTAAGCTGCAAGGAGGCAAGTTTAGACTGTATTAAACACTTCCTGGAGTTTTCCCAAAGTGGAATGGGCTGCCTCCAGAAGTGGTGGGCTCCCTCTTCAAGCAAAGGCTGGAGGACTATTTATTTGTCCTGCAGTACTAGCCTCTTAGGCATAAGGTGAACTAGAAAGTCACCGAGGCCCCTTCCAATTTTGAAATTCTGTGATTCTGCAAGAGGTTCTCTGGAGTAGTTTGCACCTGCTCAGAAGTAGAACTATTAAAATTAAAGTTAGCAAAGGAAAAAAAAAACAGAACAAACTCACTTATCCTCTCCTCACCTTGCCCCTTTCCCTGCCAGATACTCCCCTGCCCCATTCTCCTATCAACACAGCTGCTTGCCTTTTATGCACTAGGTGAACAAGTCTGTGTTCACCTTCTCCAGACTTTTCATGATTTCCTGGACTTTGATGTATCCACCTTTGTGTGAGGTTGGCCAGGCCTTTGAGCTGGAGCAACATCTCTGATCACCTGCGGAGCCTTGTATCTGCCTGCCCTTGTCCACACCCACTGGGCAGGACAAATGAAACCAGGGAGGAAAGCAGCTGGCCTCTCTGCATTCAGATCAGTGATTCAATCGTCATAACCTTCCTGGACCACTTGTGAGGTCCTGGCTACCCATCTTAGAACCCCTAGGATGCTATTACCAGTTTCTTGGCCTCTTTCCTCTTACTTGATCTAAATTTTTTCAACAGTGAACCTGGCCTTTATTCATTCAACAAACATTTATTGATCTGGGTATAAAGCTCTGGGCTAAGCCTTGCAAGGAAAAACAAAGATGAATAAGATATGTAGCTACCACCTTCAGAGCTTATGCCCAGTTATTCAGAGATTTTCAACCTTTTTTGTACCATGTATCCCTTTGGTAGACTGCTGGAGCCTATAGACCCCTTCTCAGAAAATTGTTTTTAAATGTATGAAAGAAGATACAAAAGATTATAAAAGAAACTAAATATATTGAAATATAGTCATCAAAATATTTTTTTAAATATGTTCAAGGGCTCTAGAAATTCTGTAAGTAGAACCCTACTTAGGATCCCCTTTGGGTATTCTCCACCTTGTTCCCCAGAAACTCATCAATGGGAAATCTCATCATTCTGCAAGATCCAATCAGCCTTGGTCCTCACCTCTCCTCAATTACCTTCTGCCTCTCTGGTTAGAGGAGCATGAAGTGTTCAATTTCCACACGAGGAAGAGACAGAACAGATATTTCCTCAGTCGTCGCCTCCTGTCCCACTAAGCTACATTCATGTTGGACTTCTTTGATTTCTCTACAATACTCCTACACCAGGTAGGTACCTTCCCTCTCCCCTCACTTTTTACCTTCTTTCATGGGTTGTCTTGCTCTATTAGACAGTAAGCTCCTTGAAGGCAGGCACTGTCTTTCTTTTCACAGTGTATCCACAATGCTTAGCACAGGACCTGGCACATTTGTTGTTGTTCAGTTGTTTTTCCATCATATCCAACTCCTCATGACCCCATTGGACTTTTCTTGGCAAAGATACTGGGGTGATTTGCCATTTTCTTCTCCAGTTCATTTTACAGATGAAGAAACTAAGGCAAATAGGGTTAAGTGACTTGCCCAGGATCACACAGTTAGTAAGAGTGAGACCAGATTGAACTTCCTGATTCTGGGTCGGTCACTCTGTCCACTGTGTCACTTAGCTGCCCTACCTGGGCATAGGATGAACATAGGATGTACTAAATAAATATTTATTGACTATTATTGTGGTTCAGAGACTCCTGGGGGTCCCAGAAACCCTTTCAAGTGGCATTTAGCATCAAATTTATTTTCATAATAATGCTAAGATTTAAAATTTGCAATATGGTAAATATTGATAGACATAATGCACATAAATAAAAGTTCTTTGAGGGGAGCAGTACTCAATAATTTTTCAGAGTATAAAGGGATCCTGAGACCAAAAAGTTTGCAAACCACTGGTCTATAGTAATGCCAAGATGCTTCTCTTTATTTGAAACTGAGAGCTTGGCGCTATCCTGCAAGCTGAATTTGGATTATTTTCCCCTAAGGCATTACCTCCCCATACTAAAGCTCATCTGCCACTTTTCTACCCACTTATATCACCTCTTAAGATCTTCCTAAAATTTGTCAGCATCAATTTTACCTCAAGATCTGAGTGTCATGCAAACTTAGGGTTTTACTGTGCACTCCTTCCTACAGATAATTTATTGGAATATTAAAAGAATCCAGCCTAGCGTAGGTCCCTGGATAATGTCACTATTTAGGTTTTTCAAATGAATAAAATCCTCACAGAAAGTTCTATAGGAGAAATCATCCCAGAAGGAATTGGAAACTCTCAAGAATAAAATTCTGAAGATGCAAAGAAAAACAATCCAATGAGAAGGAAAGGCAGCGGTTGTCTTAAGAGATTAACACGGATGTGTAGAGAATTTGTCAAAGAATTTAACCTTTAAAAATGAATATATAAGGGGCAGCTATGTGGCACAGTAAATAGAGCACCAGTCCCAGATGAGGAGGACCTGAGTTCAAATTCGGCCTCAGACACTTGACACGTACTAGGTGTGTGACCTTGGGCAAGTCACTTAACCCCAATTGCCCTGCCTTCCCCCTCCAAAAAGCAAAAAAAAAAAAAAAAGTGAATATATAAACCTACATTAAATTGCTTACCATCTCAGGAAGTGGGGAAGAGAGGGAGGAAAGGAGAGAATTTGGAACTCAAAATTTTAAAAAGCAAATGTTAAAAATTGTTTTCACATGTAATTGAGAAAAAATAAAACATTATTTTTTAAAATGAATACATAGAAGATAGAGGGAAGAGCAAGTAACAGAAAATTACTCCCAAAGCATGGCATGGCACTACAAAAATAATGTCAGGTGCACTAAAGCTCAGAATGATCCATGAGACTGATGAAAAAACATGAAGCAAATGAAGTTTTTAACTGTATCGAGAAAAGTTGGAGTATGAAAGAATGGATAGGACTGCTGCTTGGTGCAGATGAAAGTATGTTGATTGACTGGGGAGACAAGGCAGAACTACTCAACTACTACCTGTCTTCTAAGGAGAATAATATTTGGACTGAAAGAGAACAAAAGGAGATATCAAGAAGCTGAGAACTAAATTAAGTTGGAAAATAATAAGAGAACACTTACAGCCGCTGCCCTTGATAAGTTCAAGAAAACTAATCCCAGTGAGCCATCCTATGGACCTATGAACTACTTCTTAGGCTACAGAAGGAATTGGGAAACATGATTGTTGGGCCTTTGTCAGAGATCTTTGACATATTGTAGAGAGCATGAAAAATGCTACAGGACCAGAGGAGGGCAAATGTCCTGATCTTCGAAAAAGAAAAAAGAATGGGGTCTGCATATTATATAGGTCAGTGATTTTGACATCAATTCCCATAAAAATTTCAGAATATATTTTAAAGGATTGGTTAATAAATATCTAGAAAAGGAAGAAGTGATCACAGAGTCAGAATGGCCAGAGTAGCTTTATTTTCCTTCTGACAGGGTCACTAGGTCAAGAGAATGTTACAGAGTTTACCTAGATATTAGCCAAGTATGTGAAAATCTTATCATACCATTCTTGCAGAAAAGTTGAAGAGATATTGGATTTGTTGTTGTTTAGCCCTATCTGAATCTTTGTGACCCCATTTGGCATTTTCTTAGATACTTAGATACTAAAGTGGTTTGCCATTGCCTTCTCAAGCTCATTTTACATGTAAGGAAACTAAGGCAAGCAAGGTTAAGTGACTTGCCCAGGGTCACACAGCTAGGAAGTTATCATAGACCAGATGTGAACTCAGGAAGATGAGTCTTTCTGACTCCAGGCCCAACACTCTATACTGTACCACCTAGCTGCCCAAGGTATTGTTTAGACACTAGTAAAGTCATGAGAGATAGTACAGCATACTTGAAAGACAGGCAGCCTCAAAGCTGGAAAGACCTAGGTTAAAGTCCAGTGTTTGACACATCCTGACTTTTTGACCCTAAGCAGATCACTTAACTCTTCAGTGCTCTAGGCTAGTGATATCAAAATCAAATAGAAACACTTAAGTATCTACTGTGACAGTAGACTTAGAAAACCACATATTAGCATTATCTATGTTCCCTAATTACATTTTAATCTGGTTCCCCCATACAAAGAGTTTGACACCTCTGCTCTAGAAAATCGTAGAGACTATAAACTATAGAGAAGTCACTGAAATACATTGATTGAAGGAATTCCTTCACCTGGGAGTCCCTTTGCCAATGACATCACAGGGCCAGTCCCCTTCCTTATAGTAAAGTTAGGTGGATTTAGAAATGGTTGAAAGGCCAAACTGAAAGAAGAGTAATTTCACAGCTTTGATGACAGGTTTGAAGGAAGTCTCTACTGGAGGGTCCTAGACATAGATGCTTTGCCCTTGGTTATTTAACATTTTTAACAATGACTTGAATAAAGTCATCAATCACCTTCTTGTCTAATTTTCAAATGATACAAAGTTAGGAGAAATTGGTAACACATATGATGGTGAGAATCCAAAAAGAGAGTAAAGGGCTAGAACATTTAGTTGAATCTACTACCATTTAGTTGAATCAAATAACATAAGATTTAATCAGGATAAACGTAAATGTCTTATGCTTGGGTTCAAAAAATCAACTTCATCAGTGTTGTTTGTCTTTTGTTTTCAAAAAGTATCAGTAATACCACAGAGTGATGTCTTGATTTGTGGGTGAATTGGATTTAAGTCATCAGCCTCACTCTCTCTTCCAGAGTCATTAAAGTCCAGTGGCAAGACAAAAGTCAGAACAACTGGTGATGGCCCAGGATGCAGTGAATGACCTTAACATCTTTTTTTTAAAAAAGCAATTGGGGTTAAGTAACTTGCTCAAGGTTACATGGCCAGGTGTTTCTGGGTGGGTGCTAAGTGTCTGAGCCCGGGATTCGATCTCCAGGTCAATCCTGACACTGGAGCCGGTGCTCTTACTCGCTGTGCTACCTGGCCGCCCCATGACCTTGACATCTTCAATGTCTAACCAAGCTCTAAGCACCTCACAGTACCTGCTTAGGCCACCTTCATGGATGCTGGAACAAATTGTTCTCATGTCCTCATTCAGAGGAGGGAAGTCTTCACATGCTTGGGGTAGACATCCCCTAACTCACCAACAGGTTTGAGACCTGTTGGATACTCTCAGCTTGGTTTAGCCCATCTACTAAAACTGTTTTACCAGGGGTGTGGCTGCCGCACATGCTTATGGGAGCCACAGGTGAGAGGTGGACACCAGAGGTGGATGAGGGGCCCTGAAAAGGGCTCAGCAAGCCCTCACATCAGGTGCTAGTCCTCCCTGAACTCCCCATACGCCCCACTTCACCAGTACAAAGTATACAGAGAATTTGTTGGATAATCTTGGTAAACCCACTCTCAAACTGGGTATTCTAGTGGACTACAAACTTAATCTGAGTCAGAAATATGATGTATATCCCCCAAAACTAATACTAACACTGTATTCTGCCTTTGTCAGATGACATCTGGAATATGTCCTTTGGGGTTCCTTGTTTCAGGAAGAATGTTAATGAGTTGGGGAGGGTCCAGAGAAGGGTGACTAGGTTGGCGAAGATCCTCAAGTTCCATGTAGGAATCTATACAAGGATGTCTTAACAAAACTGAGGGGTGTTTAGCCTGGAGAAGAGAAGAGTTATGGGGGAACACGATAACTGTCTTTCAAGAAGTTGAAGAGATAGAAAAATCTGACCAAATCTCCTTGGCCCTAAATTAGGGCAGAACTAAGAACAATCAGTAGGAGTCCCAGAAGAGCAGGTTTAAAACGAATTTAAAGAAAAACTTCCTAACCATTAGAGCTATCCGAAAACAGAACGGGCCACTGGAGGTCTTCAAGCACAGGTTGGAGGATCCCTTGTTGGGCACATTATAGAAGGAAGTGTTATTCAGGTATGGATTGGATGAGAGGGCACAGCATCTGGTTCATATTTAGTGCTTAATAAACGTTTGTTGAATTGAATGACATTAGACATCCTTTCTAGTTCTCAGATTCTGTTATCCCTGCTTTTAGTTCTTGATCTAAAAGCAAAAGGCAAAATCTGAAAGCAGATGGCAAAATTTTCCTCCAACTCCCACAGTGACTCACTTCTGCTAATGCCCTTTGGCATGAATCATTGCCCTAGGCCTTTTTAAAAGTTTAAATCTATTACATATGTCACTCCTTATCCCTCTGTTTGATTCCTTCCTCAAAGGGCAATAAAACTGTCCAACATAATTTCCTTTTACAGACAGAATTTTGCTTCCTTACCCCCCCAACCCCATCCCAGTAGAGTAAGCTAAATGTGTCATGATTCCACCTTTTCTTACAAATTCCTAACTGCCGGCTGATATACAGGCAAGAATTAGTCATTTACAGTTCCCAGCATTCTCCCTATAGATCAGAGCCATGGTCAAGCAGATTCAACAGATGCTAAATAAATATTAGCTGTGTGCAGAGCACTGGGGTAGGCGCTGTAGGAGGTACAAAGTTTCAAGAAGACAAGTCTTATCTAGATGAGGAAGGCAGACCTCCAGTTCCTTGACATAATAGTTGTTTATATCAAAGGTGGCTAGATGTTTCATAATGTCACTCTTGCACTCCTTCAGGAATCTTGGGTGGGCGCCACCTGCTTCCCGTGATTTATCTGTATCTCATTTGTGATTTAAGGCTAGAACAGCCTGTGAACTAACCACAGTTTGACTTAGGATCTCTGGCAATTTAAGATCGGGAGTGCTCCTAACATCTAACCATTGAAGCAAAGAAACTTTTACATCTATCTCCTGTACTGATGATTCTTCAGTGCTCTGACCAATGGGCTAGCTGGCTTTCTCCCTTTGATGCTGTAGCAGCAAGCACTCCAGCGTCCCTAGGGTGGCTGCCACCACAGGTTCCTAGATCTGCTTTGTTAAAGGAAAGCAACTCAATATGGGTTAACAAGCTTACTTTAATCAGTCAAATATGTATCGTTTACCTAGTTCAGGGGAAAAAGGTCAGCACCCAGAACTTCAGAGTATACAGACAGAACTATCAAGACAGAGAAACAGATCAAGTAGACAGGTTTCCAAAACTGTCCAACCATTACATCCATACCAAATCAACATCTGGGTTTTTCAAAGCCGGGGCGGGGGGCTCTCAACAACCAATGGCTTCCCAGAGTCTAGTATGATCAAATCACAGAACACTTCTCAAAGTGAGCCCCCAAAACAAAGCCTCAAATCAGGGCTTATATAGCCTTCTCCTGGCTCAGACAATGTAACAACCTTATTGACCCACTGGCCAATCAAAAAGTATCTACTGAAAAACAAGCCTCCCACCCCAGGCTCCAGGTGCACTTTAGCCTAGGGGCAGGGAAGATCTTTAAAATCTACATTCCCATTACAGGTGCACATAAAGGTCCTCTTCAGAACCTCACTGGGGGCGCAGCTAGGTGGCCCAGTGAGTAAAACGCCAGCCCTGGAGTCAAGAGAACCAGAGTTCAATTCCAGCCTCAGACACTTAACACCCACACAAAAAAAACTAGCTGTGTAACCTTGGGCAAGTTACTTGACCCCAATTGCCCTCCAAAAAAAGGCAAAAAAAAAAAAAAGAACCTCACTAGGTGTCCTCCAAATTCTCTGTTCTTACCCCCTGGTTTACAGTTTACTTCTGACCAGTCATTATTTTGTTTAACTTCTCTGGTCACCTCCATTGGGCCAATTGTCTGGTCTTTGGAGGATAGATAGCTTTTCCCTTAGGATAATCAAGAAACATTTATTAATTGCTTACTAAGTACCAGGCATTGTGGGCATAAGATAAGAGGATTTAGAGATCGAAAGAAGCTTAGAGATCCAACTCATTTACAGAAAAGGAAACCAAGGCCCAGAGAAGTTAAATGACTTACCCAAGATCACAGAGGCAGTAACTAACACAGACAGGATTTGAACTCAGGTCCTCTTAGCCCCAAATCAGCCGTCTTTTCAAGGACCTCTTCATTCGACCACTTAAATCCCAAGTACGTATTTACTCTAGACTACCAACAAGTTATTTATAAATGTCCCCAGGCTTCCTTTTATATACATTCCTTTATACTACTCCTCACTTTTAGGTTCTTTTTTCTTTCTAAAACTGAGAGACTACATGAAGGATAATTTTGGTTTTCCCCCTACTGCCAAAATCCAAAACTATAACATAATCATTCATTCAATGAATATTTTTGAAGGACCAATTATGTTGTCCTTGTTTGTCCTTTGTTTTTGAAGAGGACCAATGACATCAAGGGGGCGATGTCTTTTTTTTTGTTGTTGATTTTTGGAGGGCATTTGGGGTTGTGACTAGCCCAAAGTGTGGGAAATAACTGTGTCAAGTGTCTGAGGCTGGACTTGAACTCAGGTCCTCCTGAATCCAGGGCTGGTGCTCTATTCACTGTGTCACCTAGCCACCCCAAAGGGTGATGTCTTGACTTGCTGGTGAACTGGATTTAAGTGAGGCAGCATTGCACAAAGTCATCAGCCTCAATATCACTTCCAGAGTCATTGAAGACCAGTGGCAGGGCAAAAGTCAAGTCTACCATCAATGGCCTGGGACACAATGGATGACCTTGGTGTCTTCAATGTCTGACTAAGCTCTAAGTGCTCCATAGCACTTTCTTCAACCACCTTCATGACTGTTGGAACAAATTGTCCTCAACCCCCCATTCCAAGGAAGGAGGTCTTCACTGCTGCATGAGATTCCAAGTCCCTAAGGTCCTGGACTTCAGAATTAAAGTATTACAGATTTTGAGCTGAAAACCAGTTTAAAGGCTCTCTAGCACAACGTTCTAAATTTAGAGAAGAAATCTGAAGCCCAGAGAGATCAAGACACTTTTCCAAGGTCACACAGAGAGTGGCAGAGTTTGGATTTGAGACCCAGATCCAGCATTCTCTCCATTTGGCTATCAACTAAATGTGGCCTTTAGACAAGCCTATTACACTTCCCCACCTCAGGCACCAACTTTCACTTGTCAGCGTAACACCAACAGCAAGCTAACAGCAATGATATCTAATATTACTATAATGGGCATTTCCACATGCTCATTTGGTCCACTGCAATCCCAGCTCCTCTCTAGATTCTTGTGAAACATCTAGGAGATCCATCACCAGGGCCATCCCTGGATGGGTCTTGTCTTCCATTGATGGGACACCTTCCCATATAACATTTGTAGCCAGATGTAGAAAAGGTAAAAAAAATGTCACCAAAAAACCATGCAATCTGAGGGGGGCTATTGTTCCAATACTGGCCTTCAAATTTGTTCCCTGGAAAAGCTGATGGGAAGAGCCCTAAGGACTCAATAAGAGAGGGAGAATAGAGGTCAAGATGACCCAGACCCTGCCAAAGCTCCCTGGGGATCTGTCTTCAGCCAGTACCTGGCTCATGATATGGGCTTAAATGCTAATTAACTTACCAGCTATTTCCAGAATTCACCTGGGAAAAGGGAGGCCTGTTTTAATGGACCTCTGACTCCTTGAAAGGATGGGCTTCTTCAGCTCCTCCTGGAGCAATCTGGAAAGCCTGGAGCTGCCTAATAAAAGGTAACCTGTAACAGATAAGATTCCATGGACACAAATCCTGTTGGATGGGTCCCAGACACTGCTGCCATCTTCAACTCAGCTCATCCTATGGTTTGGTCCAGAGACATATGGTGGGAAGGAGTCAAGAAACCCGAGATCTAGTTCCAACTTTTTCACTAATTCTGTATGACCTTGGGCAAATGGACAAGTTACTTTCCTTCATTTGTACAATAAGGGGTAAAGTCCAATCCAGTTTTCATCAGTCCCTTCATAACAGAGACTTTCTGTGGCTTGGAGTGCCTCTGTCAGTTCCCTACCTGGACCAGACCAGAGATCATATCTCCCTTTCTGGGCAAATTAATCGAGGGAGTGAAGGTAAACTCACCTGAAGGACAACATTTGGCTAGTCCCAGCACCTGAGGCATCTTGCCTTCCGATGCTGCAGTGCTCACCACTCCCCCTCATCCATTATTCTGGAAAGGGCATGACTATGGCTTTCCAATGCCACTCACCAATATGCACCTCCCCAGTCAAAAAAATCCCTCATTTGTACGTATACCATTTCCCCAAATGTGTTGCCTCCCCTTATTAGTATATAAGGTCCTGGAGGGCAGGAACTGTCTCACCTTTTTGTCTCTGTATCCCTAATACAGTGCCTGGCACATTTGTTGTTGCTGCTGTTATTGCTATCGTTCAGTTATTTCAGTCATCTAATTTTTCATGGCTGCATTTGGGGTTTTCTTAGCAAAAAACAAACTGCAGTGGTTTTCCATTTCCTTCTCCAGCCCATTTTACAGATGAGGCAACTGAGGCAAAAAAAAGGGTTAAGTGACTTGCCCAGGGTCACACAGCTAGTAAGTGTCTGTATCAGCAATGCCATATTCACAATGCCTATGGAGATTACAAATATGCTGATATAATTATCCATTACAAAATACGTCATGCTTGCCATATGGGGAAATAAACTAGAAAATTTATTAAGATACCAAAAGACTGAGTCCCAAAACCAGAAAGTGAAAGCCATCAGAGTAGTTATGATATTGGCACAGGTAGATAAAGTAGAAAGCACCCACATTTTCAAGCCTTTAAAACAGAACAGGCTACCTCAGGCAAAGGTCCTCCTCTCCCCACGCACAGCAACCACCCAGCGTCCTGGAAGCGCGCTCCCAGCAGCTCCGGCCCCTGGCAGTCCTCAGCAGGAGTCCTTAGCAGAAAGTCCTTAGCAGTCCTAACTCAAAAAGGGCTTTGCGCTGCCACTGCCTCTGCTGCTGGATTTGTCCACTGGTGAAAGACAGTCCTGTTGTTGAAGAAGTCCTGGAACCTGGCTTTTGGTTAAGAAGCCCTGAGACTGTCCTGCAGACAGAGAGTGAATACTGTCCACTGGTGAAGGACAGTGCTGTTGTTGCAGGGGTCTGGAGACTGTCCTGCAGACAGAATGAATACTGTCCACTGGTGAAGGACAGTGCTGTTGTTGCAGGGGTCTGGGAACCTTTCTGTTGGTTCAGAAGCCCTGAAGAGGATTTTCTTGTTGTATGTTTACAGAAATCCTGGGAGAGGGTTTTGCTAATGTGTTCAGGGGTTCTAGGACTGTTCTACAGACAGAGGATGAATTCATGAAGGGACTGGCAATGTATCTTATGGCCTTGCTAAGCCTTGTCTCCCCAGGAACTAAGATTGCTGAGAACTTGCCTCGTGTCAAGATGAAGAAAAGACCTCCATTTGGGTATTAAGTGCTGTGTTTAAACTTGATGTAACTCTGGGGTAGATTCAATTGTGATCCAGGGGTGGGGAACTTTTGACCTTATGTTTGGAAACTAATCTCCATTTGAGAAGAGGGACTTTGTGGTGGACTAAATGAAGGTATAGCCTAGGGGTGGAGAAGTATTTAGAACAGGGACTTTGTAATTGATTGAATGATTGGAAGGTCCTGGGGTGGGGTAGTCCTTGGAGAGTATTTAATCATCCTTAGTAAATGCTGTATTTGGAATGATGTCATGTTTTGATCTTCTCTGTTCTTGGTTGGTCACTGAATAAAATGGAGAGCACCTATTCTGGTATTCTGAACCTTGGGAAGTTGCCTTTGCTTGGCATTGCAGTACAGTGTCTGAGGCCAGATTTAATCTCAGGTCTTCCTAACTCCAGGCCCAGCACCCTATTGTAAGGGTTATGGGATTTAAAGATCTTCCATGCCCCATTGGACTTGCTGATGTAGCAGGAAGGGGCGGAGCAAGAGGAAGCGGAAGCCAAGCTAGCGTTCCTGCGGTGGCTGGCGGTGGTGGCAACGGCGGCGGCAGCAGCAGAGGCAGTGGCAGCGCGAAGCCCTTTTTTTTTTTTGAGTTAGCACTGCTAAGGACTTTCTGCTAAGGACTCCTGCTGAGGACTGCCAGGGGCCGGAGCTGCTGGGAGCGCGCTTCCAGGACGCTGGGTGGTTGCTGTGCGTGGGGAGAGGAGGACCTTTGCCTGAGGTAGCCTGTTCTGTTTTAAAGGCTTGAAAATGTGGGTGCTTTCTACTTTATCTACCTGTGCCAATGTCATAACTACTCTGATGGCTTTCACTTTCTGGTTTTGGGACTCAGTCTTTTGGTATCTTAATAAATTTTCTAGTTTATTTCCTCATATGGCAAACATGACGTATTTTGTAATGGATAATTATATCAGCATATTTGTAATCTCCATAGGCATTGTGAATATGGCATTGCTGATACACCTATATACACCTAGTTGGCTCTTGGTCTATAATAAGTGCTTAATAAATGTTGTTTTCATTCATTCATTAATTCATTCACATATGACCATGACAGGATCAGCTGCTACTGTGTTGATATTTCAGCCTATGTTTACCAGCATAAATTAAATTAAAGGGCAAATTAAATCTCATGTAAAGAAGTCTAAGACCAAGAAGGAGCTAAATGGGAGTGGGAAGGTTAGAAGTCCCATGAATCCAAAATGTTGGGAGCTAAAGTCTCAAATAGAGGGATGAACTCCTCAGATGGAGTTTTGCTGAGGTCATAATCACAGCCAGAGGCCACAGCCAAAAGCCCTAAGGTGTTTCTGAAAAGCAAAACTTTAATGATGGTGGTATGGCAGAAGGGGCAGGGCAAGGGGGGAGGCAGAGGGGTAGAGATAATGCAGAGATCAGCAAACTAGAGCTATAATGGTTTTCTCCAAAAGTGCTAATGCTGACCCACTGCTGCCCTCCTCTGGACAAATGAAATGCTGCCACTCACCAGGGAATTAGGGTTCTTGTGTTTGGCCAGGTTTCACTCCTTCCATTTCAATTCAAATTCATTTCCAATATGTCAACATTTATTAGGTGCCAACTGGGCACTGAGGATATAAAGAGAGATGGGACAAAGGCTCTGCCCTCAAGAAGCTTACAATCTAACTGGAGGAAGGGGCAGAAAACAAATACACAAAATAACTAGGATATGAGGTCCCCCTTTTGTTATTAAGGAGAATTAAGTATTACCCTAGGCAGCTAGGAGGTACAGTGGATTGAGAGCCCTAAGCCCAGATCAGGAAGAGCTGAGTTCAAATTTGGCCTCAGACATTTACTAGCTGTGTGACCCTAGACAAGTCACTTAACCCTGTTTGCCTCAGTTTCCTCATCTGTAAAATGAACTGGAGAAGGAAATGGCAAACCACTCCAGTGTCTTTGCCAAGAAAACCCCAAAATGGGGTCAAGAAGAGTCAGATATGACTGAACAACAACAACAAGTATTAGCCTGCGTGGCAAGTATTAAGGAGAGGACCGAGCAAGGGCTAGGAGAAATCTGAGGGGAGGATGGAAGTCAGAAAGCAGGAAAGGCTCCATGGAGGCTGAGTCACTTGAAGGAAAGAAGGGATTTCAATAGGTAGATATGGTGATGGGTTTTGTACGTGATCTCAGGGTTATACACAGTAGGAGTCAGGCATTACTACTTCTTCTCCTTTTTGGGGGGAGGCAATCAGAAGAGATGCTAGAGGTGCCTCTGTTCGCCTCCCTGTGACCCAGCAGCATCGGCCCCTTGCTCCTCCCACACTCTGTCCCCTATTCCTGGAGCTCTCCCTCCTCATCTCTCTCTTAGCTTCCTTCAAGTCTCAGCTGAAGCTTCACTTTCTGCCATTTCTCCTTAATCCTGTTCCTCCTTCATCCTAGCTCCTTCTCTCTGACATGAATCCCAGTTCATTCTGCATATGTCTTCATGGTTGTCTGATGTTGCCTCCCCTATTAGACCATGAGCCCATTGAGAGCAGGGAATGTTTTTGCCTTTCTTTGCATTCTCCATTACTTATAAAATTTCTTGGCATACATTAGGTGCTTAATAAATGCTAGTTGACTGAACATCTCAGTCTCAGTTTTCTCTTCTGTAACATGGGCATAATAATAGCACCTACCCTGCAGGATTTTTGTGAGGATCAACCAGAAATCACGCTATATAAATACAAGCTATAAGTTATTTTTCAAGTATCTAAGGCAGGATTTGCACCCGGGGATAGATGGAAGTTAGGATTTGTTAGGAGACTATTACCACAGCGCATGAAAAAAGATGAAGGTCTGAACTCTGTTGGTTACACCCACAGTGGAAAGGAAGGGATGGGGAGGAAGTGGGAGGCTGTGGGAAGAACAAAACCAACTTTTATCCTCTTCACTGCTGTGGGCATCAGCACCCCTGCTCTCCAGTTCACCTCGTCTTCCAGGTCTCTCTCTAGCCTGGAGAAAGCACCTTACAAGGAAGGGCAGGAAGATCCTGGCCCACATGCCCAGAGAAGAGGCTGACTGGAGCCCGGAGCTGCTCCTAATTGGTTATTAATTAACTGTTTCTCATTAAAAAGGCCCAGGAGAACAATTTGGAAAGCGCTCTATTGAGATGGACTGGCCAAAGGGAAGAGAAGGAAGGAAAAGGAGAAGAGAGAAAGAACAGGAGGAAGGGGATGGGGTAGATATTTATATAGTGCCTAATGCAAAATGTACACTTGCCAAAAAGACTGTTTTATGGAGAACTCACACAGGGCAAGCACTCACATGGTGGTCAGAAGAAGCGATACAAGGACAGTCTCAAGGTCTCTCTCAAGAATTCTGGAATTGATTGTGTGACATGGGAGACACTGGCACAGGACCACTCAGCATGGTGTGCCCACATCAGAGGAGGTGTGTTCTATGAGCAGAGCAGAATTGAAACAGCTCAAAGGAAATGCAGGATGTGCAAATTTGGAGAATCCATCCCAAATGTTCACACAGACTATTTGTGCCCAATGTGGTAGAGTATTCTGAGCTCCTATTGGTCTGATCAGTCACAGTCGGTCAGACACATTGAAACTTGACTTTAGCACAGTGATGTCATTTTGGTCCCCTTCAAGAACGGACAACAAACAACCAACCAACCATATCGACCACATGCCTGGCATTGTGCTAAGCACTTTACAAATGTCATCTCATTTGATCTTTGCAACAACCTGAAAGGTAGGTGCCCATTTTGCAGTTGAGGAAACTGAGGAACAAGCACAGGAAAGGGTGAGGAACGATGGGTGAAGGAAGAAAAGAAATAAAGGGGGGGGCGGGGTGGAGACTGGGGAGAACCATTTCTGGAGACTAGAATAAAATGACCCAATGGGCTGGGCAAAGGAGGAAGACATTTTTCAAGGATACCCAAAGAGGACAGGTCTATATCTATCCCAACAGAGCCATAGAATGTTAGATCCAGAAGGAGACTTTGAGGTCATCTAGTTCAACCTTCCTCCTTTCTACAGACAAGAAAAGTAAAATCCAAAGAGATAAAATGATTTGTCAACAGTCAAACAATTAAGTTGGTATTTTTAAAATCCTACCAAAGTCTTTTTAAAATAGCAATGAATTATAAAGACCAGTCCATATCACAGGTCACACCATGTTTTTTTTTACCTAAAATACATTGTTATGTGGCACAGCGGATAGAGCATTGGTCCTCGTCTCATGATGATGAGAGTTCAAATTCAGCCTCAAACACTTACTAGTTGTGTGATCCTGGACAAGTCACTTAACCCTATTTACCTCAGTTTCCTCATCTGTAAAATGACCTGGAGAAGGAAATGGCAAACCATTCAGGATCTTTGCCAAGAAAACCCTAGATAGGGTCATGAAGACTAAAAAGCGACTGAACAACACCACCAATAAGACACCATAGCATGATGTCAGGACCGCATGTCCACATTGCCATCTGAAACAGATTCTACTGTGTACATCCTTGTCCCTGAATCAGCAGTACCTGAATGTACCGGGCTTTTCTATGGAATTACAGAATCATCATATTTTGGAGCTTGGTTTGACTCCAGCTGGTAGGAAACATGATACAGTAGGACAAAGGACTTTGAGTCAGACCAGGATTGGAGTCCCATCTGTCACTTCTGGCAAAACATTTAACCTCTCTGAGCTTCATCTATAGAATGGAGGTTGATGCTGCTTGTACTGCCTACAATTGTGAGGAAAGGACTTGGAAAGGCCCATGCAGATTGAAGTTTTATCTAGATCAATTCCCTCATTTCACAGATAAGGAAACCTAGACCCTGAAGTAGAGTTGAATTGGTTTGTCTGAGGCCACACAGAGAGTTAGTGGCCTGGCTGGAATTAGAATTCATGTTTTCAGAATCCATTGGGGAAATTCCAAACCTAAAGCTTCAAATGTCCAACTGCATTCTTCCTGCATTTAAATCAAATCAACACACATTTATTGGGAACGGACTGTTCAAGGACCTGTGCTAAGAACTCGGAGGAGGCAAGTTATTAATATTTTGAAGTAGGGAGAAAAGGGTAACCTTTCTGTCACTTCTCCTACGTGGGAAAAGGAAGGAAATCTAATCAATTTGAGACTCATAACTGCTGATAAGGCTTTAAAGAGTTACACCTCCCAAGGACAGTTGCCTTTTACCAACCGACAAAGCCTAAGGAATTAATCACTAACAGGAGATTACTATTATTTTTTTTAGGTAGCTGTGTGATAGGGAAGGTATTCTGGGGATCAGTGCAGTGCCCGGCACTTAATAATGTTTATTGATTGACTTACTAACCCTTTGGATGCATATGATACGATATAATACTATACAATATAGTCCTCCCATTTTGAAAGCCAGCCTAGGCCATATCTTTCGTCCTTCTGTCATCTGTATTTGATGTAAGTTCTGGACCCATTATATCTGAAACGATTTGAACCTAAGACTAAGACAGCTAGGGAGGAGGTTTTCTTTCCCTTTTTTCCACTTTCTAGGTTTCTTTGAGACCTATTCAATCAAAGGGCCCACCAGGAATGCTTGCTCAGACCTATTCCTCTGAGGGTCTCCAAGCTCAGAGTGCATGTTAGCCCTCCAACTGTCACAGTCGTGGGTAGACCCCCCAAAGAGAGACTTAGTCATGATAGTCCCTCTCATTTGTGGGATGCTCTAGCTTCCAGAATGGCTCTCTCACAACAACTCTGAGAGGTAGGCACGGAATTAATAACTGTCCCCATTTGACAGATGGAGAAACTGAGACTTCAAGAAGTAAAATAACCTGCACAAGTAAATTAGAAGTGGTAGGACTCTTGTCCAGGTCTCCTCATTCCTAATCCTTAGAAGTTGACAGTTTTCTCAGGGCTTCCTGTGGGACATAGCATGGTATGGTGGAAGGAATCCTGAAGTAAGAGTCAGAGGGAGGGCCTGGTTCACACAGAGTATGGAAATCTAATCTGTTCGACTTTGGGCAAGTGTCTTGATTTCTCTGAGTCTGTGTCCTTTTCTATAAAATGAGAGGTGTTGGACTATATGGCCTCTGTTGTCCTTTCCAGATCTAATCTTATGACCCCTTTGTCTTTTTCTGGTTTTACCAGGTAAGGAAGAACCAGCATTTCACACATACCCCCAATCCACCATGCCCTCTGATCTACTTGGAAGATCTCAGAAAATCCACAGTTGTCAAGTCCAGGGACATTTCAGAGTACCAGAGTGTCAAGAATATCATGTCATCAGCAAAGTTAAGTCGGACTGCTTAATCTCCCTGAACCGGGAAGACAGAGTGGGGTACAACCAAGGCAGTGGCCATCAGAGAATATGGCAGTGTGTACAACATGGAGTGAAGAAGGCTGAGAGGAAAAGATAGATGGATAGATGGATGGATGAGTGTGTGGGTGGGTGGATGGATGGGTGGATGGATGGATGGATGGACAGATGGATGGATGGGTGGGTGGATGGATGGATGGATGGATGGATGGATGAATGGATGGGTGGGTGGATGGATGGATGGATGAATGAATTTCATCACTGCTTCCCTATGTCCACAATGAGGAGAGTGGTGGACCACAGGGATGCCACCAAACCCTCATCTATGTCCTGGGGAGCCATGTCTAATCACTGGCAATCTTGTCAGCAGGCACAGAAAGTCCTTTAGGCTCCCCATCCCACACCTGTGATGAGAACTTTTACCGCCTTGGACATAAAAGCCTGATCAAGTGGACCCTTTTTCAGGGACATCAATCAGAACAATAAGACATATATATAGTGAGGTGACCTCCCCTATTCCCTAGTGCCTTTTGATCTTCTAATCCTGACTCATATTCTCTTAATTCCTATGCTCTTGTCTATTTTTGAGTCCAAGAATCTTACCCAGAAATAGTAGCTCATTTTGGATCAACCTGGTGCCCTCAAGCCAAGATCTTTAGGCCTTCAAGAAGTCCAGCCTAGCTCCCCAGTTTCTCTGCCTATCATCTAGGCTCAGGAAATATGATAGCATTCTCGTTACCCCTCCTACCCCAGCCCCCTCACCTGCTGGGCAGCTTCTGTTCTTGTTGATCTGGTCAGACTCTGTCAGGAAAAGCTGTTTCCCTCTCTGGCTAAAGTGATGGTGGGCGTCCCAAGACAGAAGAGCAACCATCCCACCCATTGGGCTGTTCCCAAAGTCTCAGAGATGAGATACAAGTCTGAAGTCCTAGCTGGGCTCTGGGCCTGGAGTTGAAGGAGGATGGGGAGCTATTGGTCTGTATCTCACTGACCTAGAGAGTTCTGAGAGGAAAAGGGGAGGAGGCCTGCTGGGCTGAGCCTAGCTCCTGGGTAGAACCAATGCAAACAGGCCTTGGCTTCTTAGCCCCCAACTTCAAAGGCAGAGACTTCAACGAAACTAAGTATAGACAAAACTCTGACTCTATGAGAAAAGAGTCAGACCCCTAGAGAGTTATAAGGGAAAATGGGTAGGGGAAGCAGGACACAGTTCAAAGTGACCCCAACCCAAGATGGCCTCTTTTATCCTCTAGGTCCCCCACTCCCACATTATATTGTCAACTCTGTTGGTCCGGGCTTCCCTGAGACTCAGATTAGTTAGCCCTGTAATAGTTTCCTGTACTGTTGCTTCTCTTTCTCCCGTCCCCATGACATATTTAATCTTTAATCTTCCACCATCACTCAACAATGCCCCCTCTTCTGAAATTCATGCTACCCCCTCCTCAGTCATCTACCAGTCACTAAGATATTCTCCCTTTCTGAGAGACTTTGACATTAGGCTCAAGGTCTTCCTCTCCTTTCCTTGGAGATCATAGGTCCCTTAGGCAAAGGAGTGGGAGACTGATTTCTTTCTTTCCTAGATCTTATGTGGACTAGTGAAAGGGACCTATTAGTGAAAAGTGACTTTTAGTAAGTCACTTAAACTCTCTAGGCCTCAGTTTCTTCATCTCTAAAAATGAAGCACATAGGCAGCTATGACGTAATAGATAGAATGTTAGACTTGGAGTTAGGAAGAGCTGAGTTCAAATCTTGTCTCAGACACTAACTATGTGACCTTGGGCAAGGCACTTAACCACTATCTGCCTCAGTGTCCTCATCTGTAAAAGGGGGTTAATAATAGCCTCCACCCCAAAAGGTTGTTACGAGGATAAAATGATAGAACACAGCAAATCTTAAAGCCCATATAAATGCTAGCTATCATTATTATTTTCACAAAGTGGTTTGGTCTAGTTCTTAGCCAAATTCTGAGTAATTGAAATGACTGGTTTAGATCCTGGGAAATAAATGATAAGACAGACATACCTCCATGCTCTTGGTAGTGGGGGGGGGGGAGGGGCAGGTGGGAAGCAATGACCAGGATTGTATATGCTTTTGTTAATCTGGTTTTCTTTGTTACAAAGTTGGGTTCAGTGGTTGGGGATGGGAGCAAGGTTTAAGCATGAGATGGCTATGATATAAAAACAAAGACTTCAAAATTTTTTTCAATGGGTAAGGATCGTCGAAATCAAAAAAGTTAGGAACTCTCGAACTAGACAATTTCTGAGTCCCCTTCCAGCTTTAAATCTATAATACTGTTATCTCCAGCCAGTTGGTGAAGCAGGAGGTGGTGATGACCAAGAGGCTGAACTCTATGAATTGGCTATTTGTACGACCTGGATGGGGCAGAAGAAGATGGGGTGGTTAGAAGCATTTCACCACCAAGAATTTGTTCTCCTATTAGACAAGGACAGATGTTACGGGAAGTTTTTTATCTTTATATCCCAGAACTTTGCATAGAATATTATTTTAATCCTTTTAAGTTATAATAATAACAACTACTGTTTAGATAATTCTTTAAGGTTTGCAAAGCACTTTACAAATATATTATTTGATCCTCACAACAGCTCTGGGAGGTAAATGCCATTCTTATTCCCATTTTACAGTTGAGGAAGCTAAGGCAGATAGATGTGAGGTGATTTTCCCAGAGTCACACAGCTAGTAAATATCTGAGGCCAGATTTGAATTCAAGACCTCCCAATTCCATGTCCAGCAAACTGAGGCAAACAGGGTTGAGTCACTTGTCCAGGGTCACACAGCTAGTAAGTGTCTGAGGCCAGATTTGAATTCAGGAAAACTCAGACTTCAGGCCTGGCACTCTATCCACTGTGCTACCTAGCTACCCTGTTCTAATAGCTTGCAATATTTTCATTCCTAGAGAGGATCACAGCTCAGAGAATGTTACCCCTGGAAAGAACCTTAGAGATAACAGGTTTTAAGATAACCTTAGTACAGTGCCCAGTACTAAGGACAGTGCCTGGCATACCAAGTGTTTCATAAATGTTTGTTCAATGACTAGACAAGATCTTAGAGGTCACATAGTCCAAATGACTCCCTCGTTTTACAAACAGAAATCAAGACCCAAAAAGGTGAATGACTTGCCCAAAGTCACCCAAATAGTAAATGGCAAAATTGGAATTTGAACCTAGGTCCTCTGACTAAAGTTCTCTCTCTCTACTTCACCACAGACTCCAAGGTTCCATTGAGGTTCCAAATAAATTCTTCTTCCATTGTCTAGGAGGCAAAAGCCTCTGTCTCTTCTGGAAGATAGTCAGGAGCCCCATTCACCATACTGCTTTGCAGACCAGACCAGACCAGACCAGGACCTAGTAGCATATACCCTCTAAAGCCAAAGACCCCAGAGCTCCCCCCTTTGTCTTCCTCCCTTTCTCCTCCATCCCAAATGAAATACAGGATCCCTTCTGTGGTGAGCCATCCTGGTAGGAGTCCTTCAGAGTGACCCCAAGCTCTAGGGTCATGATTCCTCAATGGCCCCTGACCTTCCTGCCACCTCACCTCGGGCCAGGTTCCCAGAAATGAATCGGAAGAAGAAGCTGATGAGATCTCCCAAGTGTTTCTTGCAGCCATGCTGGCATTCTCGGAGTCGGAGAGCGGCTTCCTGGGAGGATCCCAAGGCACCTGAATTCAGGTCCTCTCCTCGACCAGGCATCCTGCTTCTTCTGGTCCTCACTGGGCTTTGAAGGGACAGAACCCCTCAGCTCCCCCACCCAGGCACTCCTGCCCTGGGATGCTTGGGCTGGGGCCACAGACTCTTCCTAGTTCACCTTCCCCTACCTCGCCAACTTCTCTGCTTTCTCCCTTCCTCTCCTCTTTCTGAGTGTGTCTCTCCCTACCCTGCCTGTCCCCAAATGTCTTTTTCTATATTTTTCTCCTTGTCCACTGGACCTTAAGTTACAGTAAATCCCTACAGCAGTCCCCTTGTCTCTGTCTCTTTCTGTATCTTTCTAGATGTTCATGTAATTAGAGTTTTCTATCACTCTTCCTTTCTCTGCCTTGATCTCTGTCTCCCTATTTGCCCCAGAATATTTCTTTGTCTCCTCTCTATCTGGTTGTCTATTTCCCCTGTCTGTCTTGGTTTCTGTCTCTGTGTTGTCTCCAATGTTCTTTGCCCAGTTCCAGAAAGTCCTTCCACCCTCTGCAGCACCAACCCTGAGTGCTGGGTCCCCAACCTTTTCTTTATTCTGCCTCACTGTTTCCCTCACCTCACCTCTACCACCACCTCCTTTGGGGATCTCACTTGGTCCCATGCTCTAGTCCCATCCTTCACTGCATAGCTAAAAGCCCTGCCTCTGGGGAAAGCCCAAATTAACCCTCACACTCTCCCTCCTTCCCACCGGCCTGGGCTTGTAGGGTCTTCATGAGTCTCCCCAACCCATTCTTCAGTCCTCATCCTCCTGGTAAGTCTTAAAGAGCCCTCCTTTCCCATTTTCCACGCCCCCCCCCAGACTTCCCCTAGTTTCCCCTGGGGATTGGTATCATTGATTGCATGGGGACCCCCCACACACACACATACCCAGGGCTGGGATAGTGCAGGGCTTAGGGCCCCAGGCTGAGACCTGCAGGGTTCTATTCTTGGCCCTGATATGTCAGTGCCCAGGGAGGTGTTGCTGATCTGCCTTCTCAGCTGAGAAGTGTGATATCAGTGCATTCAGGTCACCCCGAAAGGCAGAATCCTGTTACTTCTTGGCTATACAGTGATAGCCAGTGGAGAGTTGGAGGGTCCAAGAGCTGGGACCCCTCTTACATTAGCTTCTCTGATCTTCAACACACACACACACACACACACACACACACACACACACACACACACACAC
>NW_027187378.1:24397895-24412455 GCF_028583685.1 Petaurus breviceps papuanus | reverse complement strand
CACACACACACACACACACACACACACACACACACACACACACACACCCCAAAACCTGGCACAGTCAGCAAAGAACTCTTCTTGGTAGGAGGAGGTGGTGATCGCCTTTGACTGGCGCAGGGCCATCTCTCCTACCACTCTCCCTGTCACTGGACCCCATTAGATTAAGAGCTCCTCCAGACCTAGGACTGCCTTTTGCCTTTCCTTGCATCCCCAGTACTTAGCACAATGCTTGGCACATAGTAGGTTCTTAACTAATGCTTACTGACTGACTAAGCTGAAGAACCCCGAAGCCTGAGGCATTCGGCCCACAAAATTTTATCTGGTGCCTTCTCCTCCTTCCTCCATCTCCTGTTGCCCACCCCAACTTCCCAAGATCTCCTAAAGCTGATGCCTCCATATAGCTCTGCCCTGCCGACGGGCCCAGGAGAGCACATCCTAATGCATAATGGAGCCTGACCCACATGAACCCAGATGCCTCCTAAGAGAAATGATAGATCCCAACTCAGAGCAAGAGGAAAGGGGAAGGATAAGAACAAAAATAGCTAAGATTGACCTAATGCTCTGTAAATAGCTCATTCCTCCTCCCAACAATCCTATAAGGTGGGTGCCATTATTACCCTCTGGGTAAAAGAACTGGGGCTAAGAGAGTATACGCAACTTTCTTAGGGTCACACAGCTAAGTGTCTAAGGAGTGATTTGAACCTTGGTCTTCCAATGCTCTATGTACTACTCCATGTGGCCGCAAAATGGAAGAATTAAGAACACACATCTCCTCTGAGGCCAGCCTCTTCCATCCTCCTCATTCTCCATACCCAATGAGTCAGGAAGTCCTGTCTGTCCATTTATACCTCTGTACAGTTCCCAAATCTACTTGTCCCCTCCTTCTATTCCAATTTCTCTGTCCTCAATTCAAGCCCTTATCCCCTCACACCCAGACTATGGGTAATGGATAGGGCACTGGAGCTAGAGTTAAAGATCTGAGTTAAAATCTGGCCTCAGATACTTACTAAATGTGTGACTGGCCAAATAAATTAACCCTCAGTCTGCTTTAGTTTTCTCATCTGCAAAATGGGGGCAATAATAGCAATGACCTCCCAGGGTTATTGTGAGGATAAAATGAAATGATTATATTTATAAAGTGCCAAATAAATATAAATGCTAACCATAATTCCCCTTCCCCCCTCTCCCTTCTCTCCAACCTTTTGTTCATTCATTTCAGTCATGTCCAACTCTTTGTGATCCTATTTGGGGTTTTCTTAGCAGAAATGTTGGAGGGGTTTGCCATTTCCTTCTCCATCTATCTAACCTAATATTGTGCAATTATCACTGGTAGGAAATCTCCCTGATCACTCCAGTCAGAAAGAAGTCATATCTTCTTCCTCAAAACCTCCCCTGAATATTGTTTTCACTAATCAGGCTGTCTGTATTATTTTTGTATCTGCCTTGTCTCCCCTATTAGACTTTAACTTCCTGGCTAGTGTCTTCTTATAAATCTTCCACAGTGCTCAGAATTGTTGTTGTTGAGTCATTTTCAGTCATGTCTGACTCTTCATGACCCCATTTGGTATTTTCTTGACAAAGATACTGGAGTGGCTTGTCATTTCTTTCTCCAACTCATTTTACAGATGAGGAAACTGAGGCAAACAGTGTTAAGTGACTTGCTCAGGGTCACACATCTAGTAAGTATCTGAGGCTGGATTTGAACTCAGATGCTCCTGACTCCAGGCCCAGCACTCTATCCATTACACCAAATAGAAGGGTTCCATAAATATTTGTTAAATGAACAAATGAAGTTATATACAAGGAAGAATTTCCTGACATTTGGGGTGATAGACACTGGAATGGGTAAATGAGGTTCAAAATATAATACCTTATGAATCAACTAATTCAACTGCCTTATTTTACAGATGGGGAAATGGAGACCCAAAGCCAAGCCCAAGACCACACAAGTCATACTCTAAGTCCTGAACTCCTTCTACAACATCAAAGTTTTAATTTTCAGAAATGCTATCCTTAAATGCAGTAGAATTAGTAAATGCAAACCATTCTTTAAATGTGGTGGGAGTGACTTGACTGTGAGGTAGTGAGGGTTTTCTAGGAGGTTAGCAACTACTCACAGGTAAGGCAGATACAAGCACAGAATGGACTTGTTATCCAGCCTGGCAGAACAAATTGTACTGATTTCTTTCCATCCTCTCTTTTTCTCTTTTTCTTTTTTTCTTTTTTTGGAGGAGGGAAGGCAGGGCAATTGGGGTTAAGTGACTTGCCCAAGGTCACACGGCTAGTAAGTGTTAAGTGTCTGAGGCTGAATTTAAACTCAGGTCCTCCTGACTCCAGGGCTGGTGCTCTACTTACTCATTGTGCCACCTACCCACCCCTTTCCAACTCTCTTTAGCCTCCTGAATCCAATCTGTTCTTTATCCAGGGTTTCCTTTGTTTGACTTCTTGACATAGTAGACTAGCACATCAGGTAAATTCCACAGGCATAATAATAATTATTATTATTTACATTTATTTTCATCATTAAAAGGTTTACAACAATCTTTTGAAGAAATATGGATTCTATCATTCTCATTTTATAGATGAAGCAATTTTTTTTTGCTTTTTGGAGGGGGGAGGATAGGGCAATTGGGGTTGAGTGACCTGCCCAAGGTCACAGGATAGTTTGTGTGTGTGTGTCAAGTGTCTGAGATTGGATCCGAACCCAGGTCCTCCTGACTCCAGGGCCAGCACTCTACCACTCTACTCACTGCACCACCTAGCAACCCCAGATGAAGCAATTTCTAGAAACAAAGAAATAGGCCCAGATTCTCCCTGATCCTACCCATCCAAGAATAGAAAACATTCTCAAAAGGTCAGATCCCCTTTAAGGTATCTCACCTCTGACAACAGTTCAGACATTCGCCGAGATTGCATGCCCTCCATGAAACCAATCCCCAAGGAAGTTTCACTCTGTTCAATTCTACCGTGGTTTATAACTGGGACAGGGAAATGGGGGACTGCTTCCACTAACCCAACCTGTGTCCTCTCCACCATCACACTCCCCAACTGCCTTTGTCCCAGATAAAACAATTCCCAGACATGGCTCCATTCTTTGTGCTCCCTGAGGATGGGGAAGAGTACAAGTTACCCCCAGCCCATCAATTCTGGCTCACCCCTCTTTCACTGTTGTTAAGTTGTTTCAGTTGTGTCTGACTTTTTGTGGTTTTCTTAGCAAAGATACTAGACTACTTTGCCATGTCCTTCTCTGGCTCACTTTACAGACAAGGAAACTGAGGCAAGCAGGGTTAAGTGGCTTGCCCAGGGTCACGCTGCTAGTAAGTGTCTAAAGCCAGATTTGAACTTAGCAAAATGAGTCTTCCTGATTCCAAACCCATTATAACACAACTTCTCTGCCATCCTTCCCTATCCCAGCCTATTTCTTCCCACTCTCTGACCTTCCTCAGTCATTCTCTGTGGTCCTTAGCCTTCCTGAGGGTTATCCTATGGGTCACAGCTTCCTCATTTGTAAAATGATCTAGGGTCGGCCTCGATGAACCCTGGGGTGCTTTTTGATTTTTAATCTATGATAGAATCCCTATCCTGGGGGAGCCCTGCTCTGACTATCTTCAGGCTGACCAGCAGAGGGAGATAGAACTTCATTAGTGGAAGGTGAGGCGATGAGAAAGAAGAGATAATTTAGGCTGTAACCTGTGCCCTACCTGAACTGGAATGGGGGATGGGTGGGGGGTGCGGGGAGAGGGTGCAGAGAACTCTACTGGGAAAGTGATTTGACTGGCTCTCTGCAGCCAGAGTTGGGGGAGAGCACCCAAGACAAGGTTATTCCCAAGTTACTCCCCTGAGTAGAGGGGTAGAGTCTTCTCTTCCATCACCCTGATCTGAATGTGGAAGCAAGCGGAGAGGTGTGCACTCCTGACCTTGGCTGCCACCATCTTCAGGCTCTGCCCTTGGACTGGTAACTTACCTCCATCCCTATCTCCCATCTCCAGGAGCTGCCAACACCCCGCCCTCAAGACACCACAAGTGATTTTGTTCCAGGTAGGGCAGATTTCTGCCTGAGCACAAACTCCATACAGACTGGCAGTTCTGGGTGCTCACTTTAGAATCTGGTTCTGGCCTGCTTTTATTATTGAGACCCCTAGGACTCAGACTGACCTAGCCAGACCTCGGCCAGGTGCTTCTTTCCTAGCTCTCCAAGAAGTCTGGGCTCTCATTCTTTTTCCAGTTCAGGCTATGAATGTGCCTGAATTACCCTCTCCTCACTGGCACCTCTCAGGGTCCTCCATTCCCTTCAAGCTCTAACCTCCTTCATGAACCTGTCCTCATTGCCCGAATCGTCTAGGTCCTTGAATTACTTCTATTTATGGCTAATATGGAAATGTGTTTTGCATGACTTCACACGTATAATGGATATCATATTTCTTGCCTTCTAAATGGATGGAGAAAGGGCTAAAGAGAGGGAAAGAATTTAGAACTCAAAATAAGTCAAAAAAATTTAAGTTACTTGTATTTACTTACATGTTTATATGTTGTTAGACTCAGTAGGATTCCATCAAAGGCAGAGACTGGTTTGTTTTTTATTTTATCTTTGCATCCTCAGTGCCTAGAATAGTGTCCCTGCCTCCATGCCTTTGCATAGGCTGTGCCCCATGCCTATAATGCACTCCCTCCACAAACTTCATCTCTTAGAATATAGGAGGCCTTTCCTTTCCCCCTCCCTCAAATTGTTGGTGTTCTCTTCACTACTCCCACCCCCAAATTGCTTTCATATATATTTATATATGTATTTCTGTATATATTTATATATTCATAAATACATGTGTTTATATTTATACTTATACACACATATGTGTGTATATATATTTATCATTGTCCATGTTTTTCCCTAGTAGAATGTAAGCTGTTTGAATGCAGGGATGATTTCATTTTTGTCTTTATATCCTCAAAACCTAGCATGGTTCCTGGTGCATTCTGGGAGCTTAAAATATAAAGATGCTTACTGATTGATAGATCAACCACTCCTGAAGGAAGAAAAAAAATATGCCTCCAATCCCTTCACTATTCTCGGCTTCTTCTCTGGATGCATAGGCTTCCCTTTTTTTATTAAATTATTTATTTTTAGTTTTCAACATTCACCTGGGCTTCCCTTTGAGGCAGCTGGGTCCCAGAACCATTATGTCTCTTCCTGAAAGATCTCTGTACTCATTCATCAACCTTCCACAAATAAACTAGAGGAATTCACTTAACATGGAGCCATAGTCAGATGCTTTCCAAAGCATTCTGTTTCTTTCCAGCCCCACCCTACCATACCCCCTCATTCCCTTCTCTTAAAACCCAAGCTGTCATTCAAGGTCTAGTTCCTGTGCCTCCTCCTCCTCCCAGAGCCCCTCACCTGGAAGCAAGGACAGCTAAGTGGTACAGCAGATAGAGTGCCAGGCCTGGAGTCAAGAAGAACTGAGTTCAAATTTGACCTCAGACACTTATTGGGTGTGTGACCCTGGGCAAGTCACTTAACCTCAGTTTCCTCATCTATAAAATGGAGATTCTATATTAGAATCTATTATATTAGATATTATTAATTAGATTAATCTAATATATTAGAATCTACCTCATAGGGTCGTTGTGAGGATCAGATGAGGTAATAATTATAAAGCACTTAGCACGGTGCCTGGCACATAGTAAGTGCTTTATAAATATCAGCTGTCATCATCATCATCTATGCTCTCTCCCCTTTAAGCACCTAGAACTCTCATCATTCCTAAAATATTTATCATCTTCTGGTGCATCCACCTGGCACATAGACAATCTCTTTTATTGCAGCTCTGTCTCCCTTGTCTTACCTTCTCTACTAAATAGTATGCTCGAGGAGGGCAAGAATGGTGTCTTGTTCTTTGTACTCTCCTAAGTGTTTGCTGAATGAATGAGTGAATGAATACATGTACTTTCCCAAAGAAAGACACAGAGGAACTTAGCCAGTAGGGAGGTCAGAGGAACCTAGAGATGGGAAGGGGCCGGTTTAGTTCAACTCTATCACTTCAAGACTTGCCCAGCATTGCACAGGTAGCAAATGGCAGAGCCAGAATTTGAACCAGGTCCTCCAACTCCATATCCAGGATTTTGTGAGTTCTTAGAAACTCCAGCCCAGATCCGGCTACAAAGATGGCCCCTTGACCAGTCCCCAGACCCTATGTGCAAACAACCAGCCAGCCCTCCTCTCTGCCAGTCCCTTTACCTGACCCCTGTGGGGCAGCACTGGACAGGATCCACCTCACCAAACAGCACTTCATCAGGGCCTTGCGGGTCAGCCGAGGCTTCTGCCATTTTGTGGTCTCCTTCTTGCCCAGAGGGGTCTGGCTGGGGTCGCCCAGGAGGCTGCCGTCTGTCTCCTTCATCTCTTCCTGAAGCAGAGATAGGCATCCCATTAGGAAAGACTTATCCAAGTTCTGAGCAAGCAGTGACCCTCCCCATCAAAGCCCTCAGGGGGCTTCCCAGGGCTAAGCTCCCTCTGACACCTACCTGACCATCCTCACAAGTCATGGCATCGACTTTCTGATGTTATGGTCCTCTTCAAGAACAAAGGACAGACAACAACCTGACTGTCCGCCAAGAATCACAGAAACTCAAATCTCAAACCCGTTGAGTCCAACTCATAGGAACAAGATTTCCTCTCTAATCAGTCAGTTAAGCAGGCCATAAGTATTCATTAAGTATCTACTATGGGCCAGGCCTTATGCTAAACACTCTGCAGTATCTCCAAAAAGCAGAGCCATCCAGCCTCTGCTCAAAGGCCTTTGGTGAAGGGGAGCTTACTGCCTCCAGAGGAGGCCCCTTCCACTTTGGAAAAGCCCAGACAGTAGGGAGGTTTTCCATCCACCTACTCTAAACCTGCCCTACTGTAGTTTCCATGACTGTTAAGCCCAATGATATTTAACCAGAACAAGTCTCAACACTCTTCCTTATACATTCAAACACTTCCAGATAACTGTTATAAGTCTTGGCTTCCCCCAGTCTAACCTTATCATTTTACAAATAAGAAAACAACCCCAGAGAAGGAAGAGGGGATTCCCAAAGTCACACAGTATGCCAGTGAGACTAGAAATAGAAATCTCAGCTTACTTTAGGTTTCACAGCAATAGATTATTAGGTATTAGAATTACCGTAGGATTCCAGCATCAGGGGAGGACAAGCAGTCCAGCACACAACCCCATGCAGCCAATCAGCCAATCAATAAACATTTATTAAGTGCCTAATATTGGCGTGGCTAGGCAGTGAAATGAATAGAGCACCGGCCCTGGAGTCAGGAGGACCTGAGTTCAAATCCGACCTCAATCACTTAAGACAAAACTAGCTGTGTGACCTTGGGCAAGTCATTTAACCCCAATTGCCCTGCCCTCCCCCCTCCAAAAACCAAAAAAATAAAAAAAAAATTTTAAACTATTTCTCAATCCCTATCTCCCCCCATTCGAGTGAGAAAGTGGTATCTCCAGAATTAAAAGAGACCTCAAAACCCACTTCTAATACGTGCTATGTGACCTGTGCACATCATTTAAATTCTTTGAATTTGTTTCCTCATCTGTAAAATGGGTACAATAACACCGGTAGCACCTACCCCACAGGGGTATCATAAGTATCAAATAAGAAAATGTAGTTTACCTACATTTGGTTTTACAAACCCTAAAATGATATACAAATGTCAGTTGTTTGCTACTACTACTACATCTTTTTTTTTTTTTTGCTTTTTGGAGGGCAATTGGGATTAAGTGACTTTGCCCAGGGTCACATGGCTAGTTTTTGTGTTAAGTGTCTGAGGCCAGATTTGAACTCAGGTCCTCCTGACTCCAGGGCCGGTGCTCTATTCACTGTGCCACCTAGCCACCCCTACTACTACTAAATCTAATCCAATGAGATTCTCTTTCCTTTCAGGATATTTACCCCATTTCAAAAAAATAGAATGAAATCACAAAATTTCATAGAATTTTATACCTAGAAGGAACCATCCAGTTTAAGCTCCTCATTCTATAGATGAGGAAAATAAGACTCATATATTTTATACCTGGAGGGGTCCATCTAGTCCAGGAATGGGGAATTTATAGCCTTCTAGGTCCTTGGGTGCAGCCTTTTGACTGAGTCCAAGTTTTACAGAACAAATCCTTTTATTAAGGGGATTTGTTCTGTGAAGTCTGGATTCAGTCAAAGGGCCACAGTTGAGGACCTGGAGGGTCGCATGTGGTCTTGAGGCCCCAGATTCTAGTCTATGCTCCTCATCTTATAGATGATGAAAATAAGATGCAGAAAGGTAAGTGACTCTCCCAAGGTCACAAAGCCAGGCAGTAGTAAAGACAGAACGAAAAACCAGGTTCTCTTCCTGTTGTCCCTGCTCTCCATGGACCACCCACACTGTCAGGGAACTCCTTGAGGTTCTGATGCCCCTTTCAGCCCCCAACACGCAGCCCATTTCTGTGCCGCTTCAACTTCTCTGCCTTGATGGGATCTCAGAGTCAAATGGGACCCCAGACACCATCTAGTCCAACCTATACTTGAACAAGAATCCCACCTGCCTCCCCTACAAGTGGTCGTCCAGCCTTTGCCTAAAGGCTTCCCAGGAGGGAGAACTTACTGCTTCCTGACAAAGCCCAGGCCACTCTTGAATAGGTCAAATTGTAAGGAGGTCCTTAGAACCTCACAGTGAGAAGGGCCTCTTGACATTTACCCAGCTGCTCAGGCTGTTTCTTTTTCCTCTACTATGGAAACAACCTCCTAACCATTCTTTGTGCCTACATTCTTTAATCCATCATCCTTTGACCAAAATAATCTTCCTAATGCACATCTGATCATGCCACTCCCCAGTTCAAATGTCCTTGGTGGCTCCCTATTATTTATTAAATAAAGTCCGAGCTCCTCAGCTTAGTCTTCAAGGCCATACAAAATCTGGCTTCAACTTTCCAGCCTTAGATGACCCTACTACAGCTAACTGACCTGTTCATGATTCCAAAAATATGCCACCCCCTTCCCCCACCTCTAGTCCACCCCCACCCCCACCCACTGCCTCATTTCTCTACTATTGCTCATAGCATCACCAATTCTAAGAATGCCCTCCTCCAACCAGATCACCACCCATTGAAATCCAGCCCATTCTCAGAGATATATATTCCATTCTAGTTCTCCTGTGAAACCTTCCCTGATCCTCACCCCACTCCTTAATCAGAAATACATCTCTCCATCCCTGGGAACATTCATAGCCCTTTGTATTTCTTCTGGGCCCTCGTCAGAGCCTATTTTGTGTAGCTGCTATTTATGTACAGGTCCCATCTCTCTGAGCTCATGCTGGAGGAACGTATTGATGTTTGCATTTCCCCAAGGCTCTGCAATACATTCAGCGCACGCAGTGACATTTACATAGGACTTAAATAAAGGTTTGAAAAAGCTCTTACATAAGTTTTTCCTTATATCCAGCCTAGCTGTGTGTCTGCACACCTTCTACCCACCGCTCCTGGTTCTGTCCTCTAGAGCCAATACGGAACACGCCTAATGCCTCTTCGACATGATGAAAAATGCTTGATGATAATTATGCCCTTTCCTACCTGCACTATCCCCCAAGCCTTCTCTTGTTTGGGTTAAATATTCTTAGTGCAAGGGGCAGCCAGGTGGTACAGTGAGTAAGAGCACCAGCCCCAGAGTCGAGATGACCTGGGATCTAATCCAGGCTCTGATACTTAGCACCACACCCAGAAATAACTGGCTGTGTAACCTTGAGCAAGTTATTTAACCCCAATTGCTTAAAAAAAATATTCCTAGTGCCTCACCTTTCACCATCCTGGCTATTCTCCTCTGCAGACTCCCCAGTAATCAATGCCCTTCCTCCTACATTACACCCAGAACTGAACACAGTACTCAAGATGTCATCTGCCCAGGGCAGAATACACCAGGTCTGTGCTCTCCCTAGTCCTGGACATGATTCCTTTCCAAAATTCACTTTCTTGCCAATTGGATCCCACTACTGACTCATAGGGAGCTTGTGGGCCACTAAAACTCCCAGATCTTTTTTCAAGCAAACTACTGCCTTAGACATGCCTTCCCCTTGCTCTGTGCCCCTCTGTTTTTTGTTGATTTGTATCCTTTCCCCCTCCTCCCAGTGCCTTCTGTAATTCTGATCACTGCAGAGAGCAATGAAAATGATCTAGAGTCCTAATGGCAAAACTCAGATGGAAGCCAAGGTACACAAGGAGCCCTGTAGACTGCCAAAGGCTTAGAAAACCACAGATTGACATTATCTATGTCCTAATGAATTTTTATTTATTTTGTTGAATGGTTCCCAATGACATTTTAATCTAGTTAGTAGTACTCTAGGGCAGCTAAGTGGTACAGTGGATAGAGCATTGGGCCTGGAGTCAAGAAGACCTGAGTTCAAATCCAGGCTCAGACACTTGCTAGCTGTGTGACCCTGGGCAAGTCACTTGCCTCAGTTTCTCATCTGTAAAATGAACTGGAGAAAGAAATGGCAAACCACTCTAGTATCTTTTCCAAGAAAGCCCCCCAAATGAGGTCACAAAGAGTCAGACATGACTGAAAACTGAACCAACAACAAAAAGCAGTACTCTGAGCATTGCTGCTGAAATGCTGCACATAGGTGCACATTGAAGATTGGAGAAGGGAATGATGCAAAGCAGGAATGTTTGGTTATTGGATGAGCACAGACTAGAAATATTTGACCTTTTAAGTCTACAAGGTCTAAGCCAGAGGGCTTTAGGAATCACTCACTGAATTTTATATAATAATAACTTATTTATATAGTACTTTACAGTTACAGATATTGTTATCCCCATTTTACAGATGAGGAAACTGAGGCTAAGGTGAAGTGAGTTCCCTGAGATGACAGAGTGGGTGAGTGAGTGAGTCACTTCATCTCTCTGTGCCCAGCTCCTCATCTAAAACTCCAAGGGGCTGGATTAGATGGCCCCTTAAGGCTCCTTCTATTCCAGGTGCCACAGTGGTCAGAGAATCAGCCCTGAAGTCGGGAAGACTCCAGCTCAGTCCTGCTTCAGGCATTGTTAGTTGTGTGACTGTAGACAAATCACTGCACTTCTTTGAATCTCAATTTCCTCATCAGTAAAATGAAGACAATAATATCCCCTGCCTCATAGGGTTATTGTGGATCAAATGATATAATTTTTGTAAAGTGCTGTGCAAATATTCCAACTCTAAATCCTACAACCCTATTTGGATCAAGTCTGAAATCTTCGACCTGGAATTCAATCTGTCTATTCCACCATATCACTCAATGCCTGGAAAAGTGGACCCAAGGCATTTTTAGTACTTCCTATCTCCTGCAGTACTTTCCTCTCTGCTCTATACCCTAACCAGACTGACCACTGTAAATCTCTCCCTGACCTAGATTCCTGTAATATCATAAATCTGACTAATCTTATATTGCTTTGTGGTGCTTCCTATCTTGTTTCAGTATTTCTTATATTTTCATATGTGTGTGCATTTCCTCCTCAATTAGATTAGAATCCTCAGTATCAATGAAACAAACATTTATTAAGCACCTACTATGTACCAGTCTGTGCTAAGAGCTGGAATCATGTCATTTTGGAACTGGCAGGCTCCTTAATTAATTAGTTGCTTTCCAGTTGTGTCGGACTCTTTGTGACCCCCTTTGGGATTTTCTTGGCAGAGATTCTAGAGTAGTTTGTCTTCTCCTTCTCCAGCTTATTTTACATATGAGGAAACTGAAGCAAACAGGGTTAAGTGAGTTGCCCAGGGTCACACAGCTAATGCGTATCTGAGGCTGAATTTGAATTCAGGAAAGTGAGTCTTGTTTTGTTTTGTTTTGTTTTTTGTAGGGCAATTGGGGTTAAGTGACTTGCCCAAGGTCACATGGCTAGTAAGCGTATCAGATGTCTGAGTCTGGATTTGAACTCAGGTTCCCCTGACTCCAGGGCCAGTGCTCTATTCACTGCGCCACCTAGCTGCCCAATCTTCTTAATGCCAGGTCCTTCATCTATCTACTGCAGCACCAAGCTGCCCCCAAAATGTAATTGTTCAGTTGTATCTGACTTTTTTTTTTACCCAATTTGGGGTTTTCTTGGCAAAGATACTGGAGTAGTTTGCCATTTCTTTCTCCAGTTCGTTTTACAAATAAGCAAACAGGGTTAAGTGACTTGCCCAGGGTCAATCAGCTAGTATGTGTCTGAGGATGGATTTGCACTTGGATCTTCCTGATTCCAGGTCCACCACTCTATCCACTGCACCACCTAGCTGTCCGGCCTGCACCTTACAGGTCATCTAACAGCTTTTACCTGCAGCCCAAGCCCTCTCTACAATGTCTTAGTCATTAGCCTTCACTCAAAGACTTGCTGTGACATGGTTTCAAGTCCCCTCCCTGTCCTGTTCACCTTCCTCTGAATATTCAGCGTTCTTCCTAGTATGGGGTATTCTGAACTGCATACAATAATCCAGATGTAGCCTGAGCAAGACAGAACACAGCTGTACTAGCGGCTCCCAGTCCTGGGCTGACTGAATTTCTTAATGCAGCATGAAAATCACATTAGCCATTTGGCTGCCATATCACGCAGCTGACATATCAAGCTTGCAGTTCAATAAAACTCCCAGATCTTTCTCATGCAGACGGCTGTCTAGGCCTCCCTCATCCTGTATGCTATAGTTGAATTCATAAACTTATGTGCAAGATTTTATATTTATCCCTTGTTCCTCCTCCTTAAGATCGTTGGGGATCCCACTTCTGTTGTACAATGTAGAGCTTTTAAGAAGAACTTGAGGAATCCAAGTGTCATTTTCTTTACATCCTCTATAAATGATAGGCCGAAAATAGGATTCATGAGATTTAGACTTGGAAAGTTTAGAGGTGAGCTAGGCTTTGGGGAGGAGAGACGTGGAGGAAGGCATAATGTCCATTCAAGATCACCCTCCACTCTGGTCTCTCCTCCCCTAAGCCTGGTTACACTCAGAGGGAAACTCTAAAGCCCAGAGACATTAAGTGACCTTTAACCACTCACTTAGCATTTCCTTCAATCATTTAAAAACATGATTCTGAAAAGGGGTCCATCAACTTTACCACACTGCCAAAGGGGTCGATGACATACCTACATACAAATGGTTAAAAATCCTAGAGGATTCCCCTAGAGGAAACAAGCAATATTGGCCCTTCCATCAGTCAGAGGCTTCCATGTCTAAATGTTTAAGAGTTGGCACACGTCTGGTTAAAAGATGCTTTCATTCAAGGCTTTTTTCAAGGGGTTTAGAGTAAGAAGCCTATATTCAGGACTGGATTAATTTTTTCTATGCTAAATATGCTAGTTAGTTGAGGATTTCAAAACTTGAATAAATCTGACAGGATAGAGATTAATTCAGTTGTGGGAAATTCAGATAGGGAAACTGATGCACACAGTAACAATCTAGTAACTGTAAAATATGAGTGGAAATTTACCCCAAGGATTATCTGCTTCATTCCATTGCCTGAACAAGAATCTTTTCCCATCATGTCTACCATACCAATAAAGAGATAATTTGGGGAAACACTGAGAGCCCCAAAGTCTCAACAGAGATAGGCAGGACATAAAGGAACGGCCAAGATGCCTACATCAGCTTTCTTAAACCAATGGAGGAAGGGGGAAGGAAAGAGGAGGAAGCGAATCATCTTCATAAATATTTGACACCTGTCTGTCTGGGAGATGATTTGGTGAGATGTCAGAAGCAGCCCAGAGAGATGTAGAAATAGGAACTGCAGAGTCCCCTCCTCAGTTCCTAAGAGTCTGGGTCAGGTCTGAAGAGAAAACCTTGTGATTTAGAACTCCTGACGTCAATTTCAGGCTCTCCTTGACAGCTTTAAAGCTCTCAAAGCCCCTTCCTTACATCCCTGTAAGTTTGGTAGTGTCACACCATGAAGCCCATTTTATAGGTAAGAAAACTGAGGTTCAGAAAAATTCAACTGTAGTGCTACTTTCTTCAAGAGATTTTTCCATGTTTCTCCTTTTGTAAGTGTAGTCTGCAATCACTTTATATGGATTTTATAGATATTTACTTAAATGGGAAGATGTACACACACGCACACACACACACGCACACACACACACGCGCACGCACAAACACACACGCGCACACACACGCACACATGCACGCACGCATGCACGCACACACACACACACACACGCGCACACACACGCACACACACACGCACACGCGGATAAAAGCTCCTAAGAGTAAGGATTGTCTTTTGCCTTTCTTTTGCCTGGCACACAGTAAGCCTTTACTAAATGCTAGGTAACTGACTGGCTGACTGACCATGTATGTAGATTGATATCCCCATTGCCTACTACGTTTCCTGACCCTATAGTCAGTGCTTAATAAATATTTGTTATTGGTTGATATATTTGTTCAATTAAATTGAATTGGGTTTCCAAAAAGGCTCTTTTTCCCTTAGGCCTGCCTTCACCATCAATTCTTATTATCACAGGAAGAAAGAGAGAAAGAAAAGAAAGAAAGAAAGAGAAAAAGAAAGAAAGAAAGAAAGAAAGAAAGAAAGAAAGAAAGAAAGAAA